>NW_024067765.1:455000-677652 GCF_009389715.1 Phoenix dactylifera | reverse complement strand
GATCGCACTCGGGGCTAGGTCCTTGGCGCACAAGATCATGAGCAAGGCTATTATTGGCCTACCTTGTTGGAGGACTCAAAGGATCACGTACGGAAATGCGACGCTGGCCAGCGCCACGCCAACGTCCAGAGAGTCCCTTCTGTCCCCTTGGCACCAATCGCCGCACCCTGGCCCTTCGCACAGTGGGGAATGGATATCCTCGGACCATTCTCCGTCGCTTCCGCCCAGCGGAAATTCTTGATTGTTGCAATCGACTACTTCACCAAGTGGGTGGAGGCAGAGCCGCTGGCCACTATCACGGAGGCGCAAGTCCGGAAGTTCGTGAAGAAAAATATCATTGTCCGATTTGGGGTACCCCGGGTCCTCATCTCGGATAATGGTCGACAGTTCGACAACAAGCATTTCCGTGACTTCTGCGAGGAGTTCGGGATCGAGCATCGGTTCACATCTGTGTCGCATCCCCAAACCAACGGCGAGGCCGAGGTGACAAATCGGACAATCCTCCAAGGAATTAAGGCGCGAATCGGTCGGACGAGGCAAGCTTGGGTCGAAGAACTCGAGAACGTCCTTTGGGCGTATCGGACCACGCATCGGACCCCTACCGGGGAGACGCCTTTCAGCCTAACCTATGGCACGGAAGCGGTTGTCCCCGTGGAGCTCGGACTCCCCTCGCCCCGGGTGGCCGCGCACCGACCCGAGGCCAATTCGGAGCAACTCCGAGGGAACCTGGACCTCTTGGAAGAAGCGAGGGAAATGGCGCAAGGTTCGGATGGCGATGTATCAGCGGAGGGTGGCCCGATATTATAACTCCAAGGTCCGACCAAAACTTTTCAGAATCGGAGATCTGGTGCTAAGACGAACCAAAGCATCTCAACCCGCGGAAGGTGGGAAGCTGGCGCCAAATTGGGAAGGCCCGTATAGGGTTCGCTGGGTAAACCGACCTGGCTCCTACCAGTTGGAGGCCCTAGATGGTCGAGAAATTCCAAGGAGCTGGAATTCTGCTAACCTGCGGGTATATTACCAGTAGAAAGACAAAGCCAGAAAGACAGTTCAAAAAAAAAATATAGTTCTTTTCATTTCAATAATTCCTGGTTACAATGGCGTGTTCGTGTGATTACAAAGAATTTCCAGAGGGGGATTGGGGAGTAAAGAAAGTAAGGAAGAGGTGGGGACTCCGTGGAGCTGAAGATCCGGGATCCCGAACCCTCCACCCGAAGCAGCTGCAATCCCACCGGATGTGGGTGCTTCCCCCGGAGGCGCCATCGACGCCTCACGCAAAAGACGAAGAGCCGGCGCAGATGAAGAAGAAGTTCACACTGCACCTAGAGGAACGCCACCTCCAAGGGATATTCCGGTCCTCCCCAGGAGAAGGGGAGGAAAGGAATACAAGGGAGAAGAGCGCGAGGAGGCGTGATGCCGGATGAAATGCCCAGAGCGGAGATCCACCGGAGAGAATCTTCCCGTTGATCCCAGATGAAACGACTAGTTGGTGGAAGTCGCGAGGGGCGCGCCTCCCGTTCCTCCGGCAGGGATTTCCCAGCCACGCGCCGGAGAGGAGGTCCACGATCCATGGCAACCTGAACAGCTCCGGCTTGGCAGGCTCCACCGCACCTGCGCTTATATTTATAGCCAAACTGTGGCCCCCCGGTCGTTCCGATGCGGGTGGCTCCAATAAATGCGGGCACATCGAATCCGGAGCCGTTCCGGCTCTCGAGGCTTATCCCCCCACGATCTCCTAAGCGTCGTTCTCCTTAATTGTATTCTTCGTGCAGGACACTCCGGGCGGCGTGTATCCCGCGGCCCCCGTATCTCCGCATGCGCCCAGGCCGCATCCGCCTCGAAGAACGCGCGTATCGCGGCCGCTTAACTTGCACTCCTCGCAAGCAGCAACTGGCCGGTCCGATTTCCCAGGTAACGCCTCAATTAGCATTTAATGGCCTTCTGGTGTTCCCCAGGTGACACTTCGAGAGGAGGAGAAACACGATCGCAGCTGGCCACGGAGAAACCCCGTCGAGCGGCAAGTGATAGGCGCGCGACCAACGAGCGGAATTCCCCGAGACTCGGCCCTCGGATGCCAGGCTAACCCGATGATCATCCCGGGAGCAGACTAGCCTGAAGCCCCGACCGGTCGCCTCGGCTTGCGCCAGCCTTGGCCGACCAACGAGCGGAATTCCCCGAGGCTCGGCCCTCGGATGCCAGGCTAACCCGATGATCATCCCGGGAGCAGACTAGCCTGAAGCCCCGACCGGTCGCCTCGGCTTGCGCCAGCCTTGGCCGACCAACGAGCGGAATTCCCCGAGGCTCGGCCCTCGGATGCCAGGCTAACCCGATGACCATCCCGGGAGCAGACTAGCCTGAAGCCCCGACCGGTCGCCTCGGCTTGCGCCAGCCTTGGCCGACCAACGAGCGGAATTTCCCGAGGCTCGGCCCTCGGATGCCAGGCTAACCCGATGACCATCCCGGGAGCAGTCTAGCCTGAAGCCCCGACCGGTCGCCTCGGCTTGCGCCAGCCTTGGCCGACCAACGAGCGGAATTCCCCGAGGCTCGGCCCTCGGATGCCAGGCTAACCCGATGGCTATCCCGGGAGCAGACTAGCCTGAAGCCCCGACCGGTCGCCTCGGCTTGCGCCAGCCTTGGCCGACCAACGAGCGGAATTCCCCGAGGCTCGGCCCTCGGATGCCAGGCTAACCCGATGATCATCCCGGGAGCAGACTAGCCTGAAGCCCCGATCGGTCGCCTCGGCTTGCACCAGCCTTGGCCGACCAGCGGAAGAATTTCCTGAGGCCTAACCCTCGGATGCCTGGCCTAGCGCCGGAAGAATTTTCTGAGGCCTAACCCTCGGATGCCTGGCCTAGCGCCGGAAGAATTTCCTGAGGCCTAACCCTCGGATGCCTGGCCTAGCGCCGGAAGAATTTCCTGAGGCCTAACCCTCGGATGCCTGGCCTAGCGCCGGAAGAATTCCCTGAGGCCTAACCCTCGGATGCCTGGCCTAGCGCCGGAAGAATTCCCTGAGGCCTAACCCTCGGATGCCTGGCCTAGCGCCGGAAGAATTTCCTGAGGCCTAACCCTCGGATGCCTGGCCTAGCGCCGGAAGAATTTTCTGAGGCCTAACCCTCGGATGCCTAGCCTAGCGCCGGAAGAATTTCCTGAGGCCTAACCCTCGGATGCCTGGCCTAGCGCCGGAAGAATTCTCTGAGGCCTAACCCTCGGATGCCTGGCCTAGCGCCGGAAGAATTCCCTGAGGCCTAACCCTCGGATGCCTGGCCTAGCGCCGAAAGAATTTCCTGAGGCCTAACCCTCGGATGCCTGGCCTTGCGCCGGAGGAACTTCAAGAGTCAGGAGTCGGCGAGACGCTACCAGGAGTTAAAAAGAGGAAGGACGAAAGTGAAATGAGGAAACACTTTGTTTGCATTAACTTTCGTTGCATCAGGGCCGAGACCCATACAACATGGCAAAACGCCAACATACAAAGAAAAGAACAAAGAAAAGTACAGAGAGTCAGCTTGGAGGAACCCCTGGGTCTGGAACGGCGAGCACGTCCGCGAAGAGAAGGGAGAACGGCTCCGAGAGCGTCAAAGAAGGAGCGAACGAACAGTCCGACGGCAACGGCAGCAGCACAAGGGAGAAACTCGAGGATGCCTGTGAAAAGAAAGGCGGACGGGGGAGGGCCCCCGGTTAAATAGGCGGAAAGGCGGGTGACGCCTCGGTGACGCCAGAGGACGCCTGGCTGCCCCTTGATCCAGCAATCCGACCTCGGGTCGGATATCTTCGGCTCCGCAGCCCGACCCCGAGTCGGCTGCCTCTTGATCCAGCAATCCGACCTCGGGTCGGATATCTTCGGCTCCGCAGCCCGACCCCGAGTCGGCTGCCCCTTGATCCAGCAATCCAACCTCGGGTCGGATATCTTCGGCTCCGCAGCCCGACCCCGAGTCGGCTGCCCCTTGATCCAGCGATCCGACCCCGAGTCGGCAAACTCTTGACAACAACAGACTGTTTCCCTGAGGCACGCCGCGGCCCCCTGCTCCACTACTCCCTGCAACGGCCGTATCCGGCGCTGTCCCACGATCCCCTGTAACAGCCGTACAAAGCGGAGCTCCACTACGCCCTGCCATGGCCGTACCCAGCGCTGCCCCACGACGCCCTGTAACGACCATGTCAGTGGCAACCCCATCGTGCCACACGATGACCAATCCCCAGAAAAACCCCCCAGCCTGATATATATGCGGCTGGGGGGAAGGGGAGGGTAAGCAAGATTTTCCAGAATATTATCTTACCTGCTACCTCTCCTTCTCCTTCGATCTCCCCTAACTTGATCATCGGAGGGCCCCCACTACCCCGGTGGTGGTGCGAGGCTTGCTTGCAAGTTTTCCGGCGGAAGGTGGAGCGCAACCGAAGTAATTCCAAGGGAACCCCGTTCATACCGCTGTGCCAATCGTTCTCGGTTTGGACCCCCAGCAACAGGTAGCAAGGAAGACATTATGAATTAATTCTCTCCTCTTCCTCTCCATGCCTCCCTTTCTCTTTTCTTCTCCCTTCCCACGGCAGCAAGAGGCTTCCCCTCTTCTTCCCATGGCAGCAAGGAAGATCAAGTTCATCTTCTTTCAAGTGTTGGAAAGAAAGAAAGAAGAAGAACCTAGGAAGAGATCAATTTGCCCAAGGAAAGAAGGAGTTCTTTCCTCCACGCCCAAGCCCATTCTTCCTCCTTCTCCACGGCAGCAGGGGGTCCTCTGCATCCTCTTCTTCCACGACATCAAGGCAAGGAAGATCCACGCGCAAAGGTTCCTCCTTCCTCTTCCTCCGTTGCAAGTAAGATCAAAGAAGAAAGGGTTCTTCTTTAAGGAGGTATGTTGCAGATTTCTTCCAATCTATTTGATAGTAATGAGAGATCTTTGCAAGGAACTAGCACTCCGGTAAGATCCTATCTTAGATGATTAGATCCTCGTGTAGATACCTGTAGAGGTCGGACACATGCGCGGCTTAACCAGAAACTTAGAGAGATCATCGGACTGCGATGTTCTACACCTACAGAATTTTTGAAAATAAGATCTTCAAATTTATAACTTCTGATTTTTGTTTCAGTTTTATAAATCTTAATCAACCCTCCTCAGATCCTAATCTTTCCTCCCTAATGAGTTCAAAGATCTTCTGGATTTAGATCTAGAAAATTTTTTGAATTCTACGATCCAAGGCGCGTTCATACGATGAACGACATTCCGTTTGAATTCCGCTACGAACGTCACATCGAGTAGGGCGTAACTCATCAATCTGATGATGATCAACAAATCCAAGATTTCTCTCTTGTGAGATTTGTTGTTCGAGAAGACTTTGATCAACATCGGCTTGAGTACCGCTGACCCCCAGGTTAAATTTTCTTATGATTTTTATCTCTTCTATTTTATTACGATGTTTCACCTTCTAACTTTTTGTTCGGTTTTGCAGCTTTGAGGGCCGACCTTGCTCTACTTCGAAAGGTCATCCACACGAGGGAAGCACTTGGAGGTGAGGCCCCTTGGAAGAAGAAGGCCAAGAAGGGGTTGTAGGGTTCTAGCATGTCATAATGGGCAGCGGAAGCTAGGGATTTTAAAATTTTCTTAATAAAGTCCCTATGCATGAAACCCTTTTAAGCCTAGATCACCTTAATGATTACAATCAAATAATACAAAATAAATGCAGAATTAGTAGAATACCTCAAACGCTAATCCAAAGTGTACAATCTCTACGAGGCGTCCAAGTGTCCGCCCTCCAATGGTGATCCACACGAAAACTTGATCAAGACTTTAGCTCCAAAGACTTTTGATCCTTAATGCAGAATTCTTCTAAAGAACTCTAACGGCTTGCTTTCCTTCCTTTCTATTTTTCTTTAGCCTTCTAAAATCACTTCTAATCCTTTTGTCCTAATGAAGACCACCTTGTCTTGGCTTAGGACACACTAGAAGCAATGTTAGAAAGAAAGAAACTAATGTAAGAAAGAAGGGATATGAGAGAGAGAGAGTTGGATTGATTTCCGATGATTTGAAAACACCGGGAGCATTCCCTATTTATAGATGGCGTACGGATGCATTGTAGCCATCCATTCATGCATGAAGAGGGGCGTGAGATCAAGGGATGTGTCATTTGATGAGAGGGCATATCAGAAGTAGTTAGGATAAGATGAAGTGCTTATGATATGGCGCTTCATCATTATCCATTCCCTAAGCATCTCTTCATGAAATCCACCATACTCATGCCTCTCTTCATTTCTTCTCACGCATGAAAAATAGGGAGCATTCTCAACCACTGATCAAGGCTAGATGATGATCCAAAGGCCCTTATTGGTGGCGCCATAAGAAAGAAGGAGAGAGAGAATGATGCGGTTGAAGGGAAAGTAGTTAGGATATGATGACGTGTCATCTTTATCCAATCCAAGTGGCACTTCTTCATGAGGCGCCATTCTAAATTCACCGTATTCCCTTCTTTCTCACGCCATCTGATGTTGACTAAGTCAATATCACAAGTCCATCACGAGATCATGATCTCCCATCATCCCATGATGAAGATCCAATGGCTCTAATCCATGGCGCCATCCATTTGATCCTTCTCTTCATCCAAATGTTGATCCAACAGTCAAAATTAAATGTTTTATCAAATCTAATCCAATTAGACTCAAATCAAGCCAATTTAGGTGCCAACTCTTGGCTAACCCATATTAGAATATGATCTAATCAAATTAGATCAATTAAGAATCAGATTCGAATCCAGTTCGAATCAGATTCGAATCCAGTTCGAATCAGGAGCTAAGGTTTGCAACACCTGCTAGGATTTTATCTTGCAAACATGATCTAATCCAATTAGACCCTTGATAAGTTTTCTTGTGTGTGACCCATTGGGTTCCATACTTAGCCAGCAATAGGTGTGAGTGCGAGTTGACCCAACTTGATTAGAACTCTTCTAATCGATTTAAGTCCAAACTGCGCGAACCCGAACTTAACAATTAGAGTCCTTTCTAATTGATGATCGAATTAAACTCTTTAGTTCGATCAAACCTATAAGACAAGATTGACGTCTAGCAACGTGTCATGTCTATCCGAAAAATATGGAATTTGGTGGAAATA
This sequence comes from Phoenix dactylifera, assembly GCF_009389715.1. Classification (NCBI taxonomy): domain Eukaryota; kingdom Viridiplantae; phylum Streptophyta; class Magnoliopsida; order Arecales; family Arecaceae; genus Phoenix; species Phoenix dactylifera. Next base: position 670,561 of record NW_024067765.1, on the reverse strand, counting down.
CCAAAAATACCCTTCAGTGGCAAGTTACCATGCAATTCAATCCTTTAATCAAACTGCATCCCAAATATGTATATGAGTATGAATATATGTCAAACTCAATTTCATATTCATATTTTTCTCAATCTTTTAATGATAATTCAAATAATGAAACATTAGAAACTCTTTCTAATTTTCATTCTGCTTTGATCAAAGGCTTCCTGAATTATCATATGATTAGAATAAATAGGATGCTATCTTCTCTTACTAGAAGTGATTAATTCCTTGTTGACCTACTCATAATCTTCGTACACAATCCACCATATCCAGAAGACCTCGTACATAACTTATTGTCATGAATGAGTGTAAACCAAAACATAGGTTCATGTGCACAAGATACCATGGTGATCTCAGGTCAAAGGATCAGTTGCACAACTCCCACTAAGAGAATCATCTTTTGACATGTAAGTAAGACTTCATAAGATTTCTCTTTGTAGGTCAATTCAGTGAACTCATTCTTCTAATGAGCACCCATATCTTTGTATTAGTGTCTCCACACAAATGATTGTGAGATCAATCATCCTCTGCATCGAGCATACATAAGACATGCCAGTCATTCCGGTAATCATTGATCCCCGACTCAATGTACCAATGACTGAGAATATTTAAGATTAGAATTTTAGGATTTTAAGTCTCACTAGTATGATCTCATCATAGTCTTAAAACCATTGCCCTAATCTAAGGAGTTTATCATAAATATAATCAACAGCATATGATAAAATATAATGCCTTTATTCATATTTAAATGTCATGTACATGATTTGGACAAATCAAAAGAAAAACCCTTCGCAATACATATTGCGATTGGCTTGTAGGGCATCTACTCTTTCAATCTCCCACTTGCACTAAAGCCAATCGCTCTTATATTTTATCCCCATACAATCGAGGTGGCGATCGAACTGCTGTTGTGGTAGAGCTTTAGTGAACGGGTCTGCTAGGTTGTTCTTGGTGTCTACTCGTTCAATGACTATGTCTTGTCTCTCGACAATCTCTCGAACAAGATGGAAGCGTCTTAGAATGTGCTTGGATTTGTGATGAGACCTTTCCTTCGCTTGAGCAACAGCTCCAGTGTTATCACAATAAACTGGGACTGGTCCAGCAATCTCGGGAACTACTCCTAACTCAGAGATGAACTTCTTCATCCAGACAGCTTCCTTAGCGGCTTCACTTACAGCAATGTATTCTGCCTCAGTAGTTGAGTCAGCTACAGTTTGCTGTTTGGAACTCTTCCAGCTCACTGCACCACCATTTAGGGTAAAGACATACCCTGAAGTGGACTTGCTATCATCTGGATCTGATTGAAAACTAGAATCAGAAAATCCTTCTAGTTTCAACTCAGATCCTCCATAAACTAGAAAAATATCTTTAGTCCTTCTCAAGTACTTAAGAATATTTTTCACAGCTATCCAATGATCCTCTCCTGGATCAGCCTGAAATCTACTTGTTATGCCTAAGGCATAAGCAACATCAGGCCTAGTACATAGCATAGCATACATAATCGATCCTATTGCCGAAGCATAGGGATTAGAATTCATTCTATTCCTCTCTTCAGATGTCTTAGGAGACATCTTCTTAGAGAGACGTATGCCATGACTCATAGGCAAATAACCTTTTTTACTTTCTTCCATGCTGAATCTTTTCAGCACATTATCTATGTACCTAGACTGGGACAAGCCTAGCATCCTTTTAGATCTATCCCTATAGATCTTTATACCAAGTATATAGGATGCTTCTTCCAAGTCTTTCATGGAAAAGCTTTTTGACAGCCAAGTCTTGACCGATTGTAACATTGGAATATCATTTCCAATAATCAGTATGTCATCTACATACAATATTAAGAAGACAATGGCACTCCCACTAGTCTTCTTGTACACACATGGTTCATCCACATTTTTGATAAAACCAAACTCTTTGACTGTTGTATCAAAACGGATGTTCCAACTCCTCGATGCTTGCTTTAATCCATAAATGGATCTCTTAAGCTTGCATACTTGATTTGCTCTCTTACTTGAGACAAATCCTTCTGGCTGTGTCATGTAAACTTCTTCCTCAAGATAACCATTAAGGAAGGCGGTTTTGACATCCATCTGCCAGATTTCATAATCATAGTATGCAGCTATTGCAAGCAAAATCCGAATAGATTTGAACATAGCTACTGGCGAAAAAGTTTCATCATAGTCAATTCCTTGCTTTTGCCTGAAACCTTTTGCCACCAATCTAGCCTTGTAGGTTTCTACTTGGCCATCTGCTCCAATCTTTTTCTTATAGACCCATTTGCAACCTATAGGGTTTACACCCTCTGGTGCATCAACCAAAGTCCATACTTGGTTGGTATACATAGAATCTATTTCGGATTTCATGGCTTCTAGCCATTTGTCAGAGTCATTACTCATGACAGCTTCCGAATAGGTCAGAGGATCATTATTCTGAACAATGTGGGCTTCATCATTTTCAATGATGAACCCATATCTCTCAGGTGCTCTTCGCACTCTATCTGACCTTCGGAGAGGAGATGTGTGTTGTGGTTGTACCTCATCAATGGGTACATCTGGTTGAAGAATTTCTTATGTTTCTATTTGTAGGTCTTGAACTTCTTCAAGTTCTATTTTTCTATCCTTGCCCTTTTCTAAGATAAACTCTTTTTCTAAGAAAATGGCATGCCTACCTACAAAAACTTTTTGTTCGGTAGGATGATAGAAGATATATCCTATACTATCTTTAGGATAACCTACAAAAATATATTTATCTGATCTAGCACTTAGCTTGTGTCCAAAATTTCTTTTGACATAAGCTTGACAACCCCATATCTTAAGATACTTAAGATTAGGCTTCTTTCCTCTCCATATCTCATATGGAGTGCTAGGTACAGACTTAGAAGGTACCCTGTTTAATATTAGTGCAGCAGTCTCTAGGGCAAAACCCCAGAAGGAAATAGAAAGATCAGTAAAGCACATCATGGACCGTACCATATCTAATAAAGTACGATTCCTCCGTTCAGCTACACCATTTAATTGTGGCGTATACGGAGGTGTCCATTCAGAGAGAATGCCCTTTTCTTTAAGATGATTTAAAAATTCACTAGAAAGGTATTCACCTCCTCGATCAGATCGAAGGATTTTAATACACTTTCCGGTTTGTTTTTCAACCATACTTTGTTACTCTTTAAACTTATCAAAAGCTTCGGATTTATGTTTCATAAGATACACATATCCGAACCTTGATAAATCATCAGTGAATGTGATGAAGTAAGAGTATCCACCTCTAGCTGGAGTTGTCATAGGACCACATACATCTGTGTGTATAAGTCCTAATAACTCACTTGCCCTTTCTCCATGTCCAGTGAATGGAGACTTAGTCATTTTACCCATAAGACAAGATTCACAAGTTCCTAATGATTCATAATCATAAGGATCAAAGAACTCTTCTTTGTATAACTTGTTGATTCTTGATTCACTTATGTGACCAAGTCGGCAATGCCAAAGAAGGGTGTTATTTACTTCCTCTCTCTTTCTTTTATTGCTTTTATTAATATGAAAGACATTGTCATTAAGTAATAAAACAAGAAGACCATTTTCCATAATGCCATTGCAAAGATGCTTATTAGAAAAATAAATAGAGCAACCATTGCCCTTTCCATTAATTTCAAATCCTTTCTTTAACAACAAAGGAATGGAAATTACATTTCTAATAATTTTGGGCATATAATAATAATCTTCTAATTGTAGGAGCTCTCCCGAAGGTAACTCCAAGTTGTAGGTTCCAACAGCTTCAGCCTGGATGGACTCTCCTCCAGCGCCATACAGCTCGAAGTCACCTTTCTTCAAAATTTTAATTTTCTGTAGTCCATGCAAAGATTTGCAAATGTGAAAACCACAGCCGGTATCCAATACCCATGAATTTGAATTTGAAGAACTTAATGACAAGTTGGCATGTAACATAAACATACCTTTTGATGCAACTCTTGCATCGGTCTTCATACTTGCAAGAAAACTCTTGCAATTCCTTTTCCAGTGGCCAGCTTTGCCGCAATGAAAACAGGTACTTGATCCGGAGTTTTTCTTTCCTTTTTTCTTTTTGATGCTACTCTTGGGGTTCAATCGTTTCTTAGAACCCTTATTTCCCGATTTCCTTTTAGAAGTGCCATCTATAAGAAGGAGTGGACCTTTATCCTTCTTAATATGGCCTTCAGCTGTTTTGAGCATATTTAACAGCTCGGGCAGGGAGGTGTTCAGCTTGTTCATGTGAAAGTTCACAACAAACTGAGAGAATGAATCAGGCAGTGATTGCAGGATCAAATCCTGACTGAGCTCACTATCCATAGCAAAACCTAATTGACTTAATCTAGTGATTAAGTCTATAACCATAAGAACATGGTTTTGCACTGGAGTTCCTTCATTCATTCTAGCATGGAACAACTGCTTAGATATCTCATACCTAGCAGTCCTGCTTTGTTCTCCATACAACTCTTTTAAATTGAGAAGTATGGATTGAGTGTCCTTGCCTTCATGTTGCCTCTGTAATTCATTGCTCATAGAGGCAAGTATGATACATTTGACAGTCAAACTGTCATTTTTCCACATCTTATGTGTGGCAACCTCCTCTTCTGTAGCATCATCCCCTAGATCTCCAAGATCAGGGGTTTTAAGTATATAGAAAATTTTCTCCTGAGTGAGTACTATCTTTAAATTCCTCAACCAGTCCACATAGTTTGGTCCGGTCAACTTGTTGGCATCTAAGATGCCTCTTAATGAAAGTGAAGAAGCCATTTAATAATTCTACATATGCAAGAACATAACTAATATAAGCAGACCAATCATGATGACATGTTTGCAACTAGATAAGGACTTTAATCTAATTTGTCTCCTACTATTTTTATCGAATATCATAGCCCTCTCCTATGATAAACGTGAAAATATAATTTTTCTTAGTAGGGTTGAGATCCTAATTCATTATAAAAAGCCTTGTGGTTACACAACAAACCTTTATGAGTTCAAAGGTAGGAAACTCTTTCTGATTGCATCTCATGCAATTCTCAACTTTATCTTGTCCTCTTAAAATACTTATTGCCTTGTGTTAGCACAACAAACAATAATATTTTAGTTAAGTCAAACCCTTCATTTCTATATAGTCATATTCGAATAATATTGCCCTTGTGGTTGCACAACAAGGCAATATATTAAAATATGCCATAAGCATCTTAATGCACCAAGACAGTATAACATCAGTCCCCATTGCAAGTTTTGTGTTAGCACAACAAACTAGCATGGATCTTGACATAATAATATCGAGGCATGAAGGAAGGCTATCAATAGTATTATATCAATATTAAGCTTATCCATAATAGACAATCAAACAATTGGCCAGGTAAGCAGGTGGGAGGCTCCCCTTACTCAAAGAGTAAGGTCCTAATTAAGTAACCACCTTTAGTGCTTTCCTTAGACACCAATTAGATTAATTGTTCTAGAATGGGTTAGCTCAAAATTTTTTTAATACTATGACTTAATATAATTTTTATTGAGGGCTTACTAGTCTCTAGCACATTCTTTAATTGTAACATATATTTAACATATCTAAAATAAGCTATCATGCATCATAGCTATCTCATAGCATGTATAAATTATAAGCAACTAATTAACATGCTTCAACATATTTTCATATGGAAAATTTCATATCATGACATTTTATTACATATCATATCATATATGAATCATATATTTCAGCATTTCATTAAGCATATGACATTACTATCTCATAGTAAATTAATAATCATACATCATGCATTATTATTTGATTGAACCAATTAAGGATAGCTCTGATACCACTGTAGGGTTCTAGCATGTCATAATGGGCAGCGGAAGCTAGGGATTTTAAAATTTTCTTAATAAAGTCCCTATGCATGAAACCCTTTTAAGCCTAGATCACCTTAATGATTACAATCAAATAATATAAAATAAATACAGAATTAGTAGAATACCTCAAACGCTAATCCAAAGTGTACAATCTCTACGAGGCGTCCAAGTGTCTGCCCTCCAATGGTGATCCACATGAAAACTTGATCAAGACTTTAGCTCCAAAAACTTTTGATCCTTAATGCAAAATTCTTCTGAAGAACTCTAACGGCTTGCTTTCCTTCCTTTCTATTTTTCTTTAGCCTTCTAAAATCACTTCTAATCCTTTTGTCCTAATGAAGACCACCTTGTCTTGGCTTAGGACACACTAGAAGCAATGTTAGAAAGAAAGAAACTAATGTAAGAAAGAAGGGATATGAGAGAGAGAGAGTTGGATTGATTTCCGATGATTTGAAAACACCGGGAGCATTCCCTATTTATAGATGGCGTACGGATGCATTGTAGCCATCCATTCATGCATGAAGAGGGGCGTGAGATCAAGGGATGTGTCATTTGATGAGAGGGCATATCAGAAGTAGTTAGGATAAGATGAAGTGCTTATGATATGGCGCTTCATCCTTATCCATTCCCTAAGCATCTCTTTATGAAATCCACCGTACTCATGCCTCTCTTCATTTCTTCTCACGCATGAAAAATAGGGAGCATTCTCAACCATTGATCAAGGCTAGATGATGATCCAAAGGCCCTTATTGGTGGCACCATAAGAAAGAAGGAGAGAGAGAATGATGCGGTTGAAGGGAAAGTAGTTAGGATATGATGACGTGTCATCTTTATCCAATCCAAGTGGCACTTCTTCATGAGGCGCCTTTCTAAATTCACCGTATTCCCTTCTTTCTCACGCCATCTGATGTTGACTAAGTCAATATCACAAGTCCATCACGAGATCATGATCTCCCATCATCCCATGATGAAGATCCAATGGCTCTAATCCATGGCGCCATCCATTTGATCCTTCTCTTCATCCAAATGTTGATCCAACGGTCAAAATTAAATGTTTTATCAAATCTAATCCAATTAGACTCAAATCAAGCCAATTTAGGTGCCAACTCTTGGCTAACCCATATTAGAATATGATCTAATCAAATTAGATCAATTAAGAATCAGATTCGAATCCAGTTCGAATCAGATTCGAATCCAGTTCGAATCAGGAGCTAAGGTTTGCAACACCTGCTAGGATGTTTATCTTGCAAACATGATCTAATCCAATTAGACCCTTGATAAGTTTTCTTGTGTGTGACCCATTGGGTTCCATACTTAGCCAGCAATAGGTGTGAGTGCGAGTTGACCCAACTTGATTAGAACTCTTCTAATCGATTTAAGTCCAAACTGCGCGAACCCGAACTTAACAATTAGAGTCCTTTCTAATTGATGATCGAATTAAACTCTTTAGTTCGATCAAACCTATAAGACAAGATTGACGTCTAGCAACGTATCATGTCTACCCGGAAAATATGGAATTTGGTGGAAATATCAAAAATACCTTTCAGTGGCAAGTTACTATGCAATTCAATCCTTTAATCAAACTGCATCCCAAATATGTATATGAGTATGAATATATGTCAAACTCAATTTCATATTCATATTTTTCTCAATCTTTTAATGATAATTCAAATAATGAAACATTAGAAACTCTTTCTAATTTTCATTCTGCTTTGATCAAAGGCTTCCTGAATTATCATATGATTAGAATAAATAGGATGCTATCTTCTCTTACTAGAAGTGATTAATTCCTTGTTGACCTACTCATAATCTTCGTACACAATCCACCATATCCAGAAGACCTCGTACATAACTTATTGTCATGAATGAGTGTAAACCAAAACATAGGTTCATGTGCACAAGATACCATGGTGATCTCAGGTCAAAGGATCAGTTGCACAACTCCCACTAAGAGAATCATCTTTTGACATGTAAGTAAGACTTCATAAGATTTCTCTTTGTAGGTCAGTTCAGTAAACTCATTCTTCTAATGAGCACCCATATCTTTGTATTAGTGTCTCCACACAAATGATTGTGAGATCAATCATCCTCTGCATCGAGCATACATAAGACATGCCAGTCTTTCCGGTAATCATTGATCCCCGACTCAATGTACCAATGACTGGGAATATTTAAGATTAGGATTTTAGGATTTTAAGTCTCACTAGTATGATCTCATCATAGTCTTAAAACCATTGCCCTAATCTAAGGAGTTTATCATAAATATAATCAACAGCATATGATAAAATATAATGCCTTTATTCATATTTAAATGTCATGTACATGATTTGGACAAATCAAAAGAAAAACCCTTCGCAATACATATTGCGATTGGCTTGTAGGGCATCTACTCTTTCAGGGGTCTACCTCGGCTCCTCCTTCCACACCTAAGAAGCCGGGCACTGCAGTGGAGCTTCGTGAGGAGAGGGCAGATCCCGATTCTGAGGTCGAGATTGTCTCCCCTCTTAAGTTGGCTCCTCTAGAGGGGTCGTCATCACCCAGCCTTCTCCAGCTGCTATCACTTCTTCTCATTCGCCATCCTTCAATCCGAGCACTTCAGCTCAAGCTGGTCCGAGCTCTTCAACTTAGGCGGCTCCGAGCTCCTCAGCTCAAGCTCCACCAACTTTTGCTCTGGAGGCCTACATCCTAAGGTGGTCTATCAAGGTCTCCTATTTGGCCTTGAAGACTCCTCAGGTAGCCAAGGACATGGAGCGTGCCATGCAGCTTCCTGTCGACATGGGTATGCTGCAGGCACTACATGCCAATGACCTCATCGAGGCACTTTCACCTCAACCATCCATATAAGTTTCTTTATTCTAATTTTTTGGTTGAGTTTTCAATTCAACTTCTAACTATTTCTTTTTTTAGCACGCTTACGATGTCAGCTTCATGTACGAGGCCATCATGAAGGAAAGTTCAAGGTCGCCGAGTAGAGAGCCTTTGAGGTTGAGGCGAAGCTGAAGACCAAGCTCAAGCGGACGAGCGGGCAAGGAAGGCCGAGGAAAAACTGAAGGAGGTCAAAGAGCGGGTGGAGTTAGCATAGGCCCAAGCTGCCATAATGAGGACGAGCGCTATGATCTCTGAACGTCAACTTGATGAGGCAAGAGATGCTCTCTTGGCAGCCAAATAGCAGGCAGCTGACTCAGCAGAGAAGGCTGCTCAGGCCAAGGAAAAGGCCACTAAGGCAGTTAGTGACTACCTTGCCTCGAAAGAGTTCAAGCTTGAGGTTGTTGAGGACTCCACCAATGCCTTCACAAAAGGCTTTGAAGACTGTCAGGCTCAAGCACTTAAGCTTTATCTGAAGATCAACTTTAGCAGTCTTCAAGCTAGGCATGGTGACGACGATGATGACGCTCCTTCCAATGTGTAGATTTTTGTTGTTTATGTTATCTTTTCTGCTCGGCTATGCTGAGTTTTATTGTATCAATAGTTTTTGTTTGGTTATGCCGAGCTTATTGTACAAACCATTTTGAGTAATGAAGATGAAAATTTTAGCCAAGTACCTAAGTTTGGATTAGCATATATTGTATTATTGCTCTTCATCGAATTTTTGTTGAGCTCAGATCATCTAACCAAACTCATCTTTCATTGGCGCCTTTTGTTAGGCTTTATTCCGACCAAAGGGTTCATGGAGGGTCCTAGCTGATTTTGGGTTATCCTCATTTGAGTTCCCAAAGTTTATCTAAAGGTTTAACTCATTTTTTGAGTGAGCTTGGCTAACGGAGGTCCCAGATATTTCCAAGATGTATCTGCAGGAGTAGCTGGTTTTTTCACCGGGCTCTTCTTGGCCTCGGAGGCCTTAGGTTTGGGTCCCATGCATTCTTAGGATATCCTTGTTAATATATCAGTATTTTTATCTTATCCTGGACTAACCAATAGGCATCTTTCAACTTGAAAGATAAAAATTTTGCAAAATAAGATCTTTATTAATAATAAACCTAGAATACAACAAGCTTTACTAATAATAGACCCTTAGATTCTTGGAGTTCCAAGTCTGAGGAATCAAAGTTCCATCCAGTTGCTCGAGCTTGTAGGTTTCCAGTCGTACTATTTTAATTACTCGGTATGGCCCTTCCTAATTTGGAGCTAATTTTCTGAGTTCTTCTAATTGCAAAGCTTTGTCTTTCTTCAAGATGAGCTCACCTGGTTAGAAAAGCTTTCCTTTGACGCTAATTGTAATACTTTGCTGGTAAGCTGCCATACGAAACCAAGCTCTTTCTCTTGTCTCCTCCAACAGGTCAAGATTGACCCGAAGTTGATCGAAATTTCTGTGGTCGTCAAAGTGCTCCATCCGAAGTAATGGAAGTTCGATCTTCAGTACGATCATAGCCTCCATTCTAAAGGTTGAAGGGCGTTTCCCCTATAGGAATTTGGTAAGTTGTTCTATGCGGCCATAAGACGCTGTATAGCTCTTTGGCCCATAATCTTTTTGCTAAGTCAAACCGTGCCTTCAATCCCTGTAGAATTATTCAGTTGGTCACTTCGGCTTTTCGGTTGGTCTAAGGATGCATTACCGAAGTTAGCTGGTGGTCAATACCGAGCTTAGTACAAAATTTTTTGAACCAAGCATTGTCAAATTGTAACTCGTTGTCCGTGCTAATTACTCGAGAAAGACTAAATCTACAAATTATTGCCTTCTAGACGAAGTCACGATTTATTGCCTCAGTAATCCGAAATATTGGTTCGACCTCGACCTATTTTATAAAATAATTAATAGCTACAATGAGGAACTTGCACTGTCCAGTCACCACAGAAAAGGGTTCGAGGATATCTATTCTTAATTGTGCAAATAGTCATGGGGCATTGATCAGCGTTTAGTGTATGGTTGGCAGTTGTTGAATATTGGCATACCGTTGACATTAGTCACATTTTTTGCTAAAGTCAACTGCATCTTGTTGTAAGGTGAGCCAGTAATATCTTTGCTGCAATATTTTGTATGCTAGTGATCTACCTACCAGTTGGTTTCTGCAAATTCCTTCGTGTGTTGGCCCGGAGTGGCAAACCCAAGAGGGAGGGATAAATTGGGTTTTATGAAATTTTACAGAAAGAAAATCAAATCTTCTTAAGTTTTAAATCTAATGAAATAAACTAGATGCAACAAGTATAGCAAGTAATAATCACAAATATACAACTAAGTATGAAAAAATAAAAAGTGAAGGGAAGAAAAATGATATGCGATGATTTATAGTGGTTCGGTCTTCTTGTGAGCCTACATGTCCTCGAAACTTCTTGCCAGGATTTCATCCACTATGCTTATCCAAAGCTTTACAATACTTAATCAAAATAATAAGAATGAAAATAATACAACTTATCTCTCAAGAATAAACAAATATAAGCACTACACTCAATTTCTCAATAAGAAAAGCTTTTTACTTGTAAGCGCAATACTCTCTTGATTTCTCTTCAATTCTTCTCATAAATATTGATGAAGATACTCCTATTTATAGGCTTCAAGAGTTCATAGCCATTAGTGTTGAGAAAAGAACAAAATACCCTTGAATTGGGCTCCAAAATTTGAATTTCAAATTTAAAAATTATGAGTTTCAACTATCTGATTTGATATGATAGATTGGAGCCTCTATTTTCTCCTTCAAACTATTTTTTCTGCATAGACCACAGGAGGATGAAAAGTAGATCTATGAGTTGTCTACTTGTTCTATTCCATATGGTTTGGGAGATGTAGTCAAAATACCAAAGCTAGTTCTAAAATGTTATCTGCTGCAATTACTCCATTTGCAGCTCTTGTTTCACCTACTAGAAGTTAGATCTAAAAGTTTACAAAATGTAAACTTGTAGATACATGAGTCTAGTATAACATAATCAAATTTCGTAGCAATTTAGTTAGTACATCTCGAGATATGCCAAAAATACTAAGATAATGTCCAAGGAGTGTATGTAACAATCATGTTACTAAGAATGATTCATTCACTTGAATGTATACCACTTTCATTTATACAAAAAGTAATATTTTAAAAAATATAAATAACTACTAAAATATCATTATTAATTATTAATTTAATTCATATTTATAACCAACCTTTTATGAAGTGCAATGCCAAGAAATTCTTATATGCATAAAAATAAGGTAATATGCAACATACTAACAACACTTTGAAAAATACGCATAATATTTGTTATCATCAAAGTCAATCTTATAAAAACTTAGTCTAACAATTTTCCTCTTTTGATGATGGCAAACATTGATGACTAAATAAATGACTATATTACTACCCCTTTTGACATTAACAAAAATATTTAAAGATAGATGATCACATAATTAACTCCCTCTTAATCTATGCATTGAATAAAAAATATAAAATATAAAAGGAATTAGTACAAATTAAAAAGTGATGAATGCAATAAGTAAGCGCATTTCACAACAAATTCATCATGCCGAGTTCTTGCCTAATATAGAAAAATCTATCCTCGTTGTTCAAAGGTTTATGTGGAGTGATTGATTAAATCTCTATTTTGATTTTGATGAGCTCAAAGCATTTGAGTATATCTTATGTTATACTAATGAATTCAATCTAGTATTTCAGGCATATATTTGTATATTTTTAATTAAGTGCCTCAAGCTTTGGTTCAAAATAAGTTGGACAAATATTGAACCCTATTTGAACCAAGAGCTGATTCTTGAGTCGACTCCGGAAGATTACGAGTCAACTCCAAATGGTTCAGAGTTTCTGGCACCAGCTCGAGTCGACTCCGATACTCTACGAGTCGACTCCAACTGAGAATAGAAAAAAAGACAGAAAGATGGTTTTCAGACCCTGTCAGCGAGTCGACTCCAGAAGGCTTCGAGTCGACTCCGATGCTTGACGAGTCGACTCTCTACAGATCCGAGTCGACTCCAAGGAGTAACAGACAGAAAGACAGAGAGGTGTTTTCTAGATCCTGTTACCGAGTCGACTCCAGAAGAATGCGAGTCGACTCCAACATTTGGCGAGTCGACTCCAAATCATGCTAGAGTCGACTCTCAGAGGAAAGCGGACTAAAAGGCAGAGAACCAAACTCAGTGACCCTGTGAACGAGTCGACTATGAGAATTCCAGAGTCGACCCCAACAAAGTGCGAGTCGACTCCGAGGCAGCTCCGATCAACAGACAGAGGATCGATTTTTTGGGCTCTGGAGCCAAGTCGACTCCAAGAGGATCCGAGTCGACTCGAGAGAGAAATGCAGAAAAATAGATCTCTGGAATCCTGAGAACGAGCCGTCTCCAAAATGTCGAATCATCTCCAGATCTTGGCGAGTCGGCTCCAGGCTTGGACTGAGTCGACTCCAGGTTGGGACGATACTTTAATTCAAATTCTGAATAGTGGCGAGTCGTCTCTAGTAAAGCATGAGTCGACTCCAGCAACAGCCGAGTCGACTCCAGATCGAGCGAGTCGACTCCAACCCCAACGATACATTGTCAGGAGGTGCAGACTGTGCAGAACGGCTATAAATCAGTGTCTAACAGCTATTTTCCAAAAGGGACTGTTTAAATAGCCAGAGTAAACAGTAGTAGATAAAAAGAGAGTTACTCTATTTGTGCATTAAGGCATTTCCAACTACTAAGAGTCCATTGAGAGAAAAGACAAGCAAAAGAAAGAAGAAACGCATTCAATTTATTCCTAAAAGTTTTTCCTTCGCATTCAAGGCTCTTCTTCTGACATCAAATCTTCAGTGCACTCAAAGAGGAGACTCAGAGTTCAAGAAGCCCTTTCTTCCTCTTCCGAAATCTGTTTGAGGGCTTCTAACTTTACTCTATTCATATTGATTCATATTTGCTTTTTAAGAAGCTTTCCTTGTATCTTTTTCTAAACTGTTTTTCTTACTTGATTCAATCAGGGGATTGAATCAAGGGTTGTAAGGTTTGTTGGTGAGCCAAAGGAAAAACCAACGGTGTAAGGATTTGATTGTAATCCTGAAAAAATAATCGGATGGTTCTAGTCGGTGAGCTTGTGAAAACCGACGGAGTTCGTTGTGATCTCGTGAAAACAACAAGTTGGGTTGTGCTCTTGTAAAATAACCGACTGTAATCCAAGGGATTATAGTGAACTCCCAATTGAAGCTTGGAGAGTGGACGTAGGAACAAGGATTGGCTCCGAACCACTATAAAATTTTCTTGTGTTTGCATTGGCAATTTGTCTCTTCCAATCTCCTCATCAAGTAGCTTAATTAACCTGTTTGCATTAGATTTAATTATTTACTAATCAAGTTTTAATTTGTCAATAATTAATCCAAACCCAATTCACCCCCCCTCTTGGGTTGTCTCCTTGAGCAACAAGTGGTATCAGAGCAGGTGCTCTCATATCAATTGGTGTTCCAATCTTTAAATAGAGTCAAAAGATCAAAATGACAACCCTCTTTGGATCTTCCTATAGTGAGGGGCAATCTACTCATAGGCCTCCATTGTTTAATAGAACTAATTATACCTATTGGAAGGCTAGAATGAGAATATTCATCCAAACCCAAGATTATGATCTTTGGAACATCATAATCAATGGACCACATATTCCTTCCATCTATGTTGATGACATTGCTATACCCAAACTTGACAAAGATTAGGATGACAATGATAAAAGGAAGGCACAGCTAAATGCCAGAGCTATGAATGTACTTTACTGTGTTCTAGATCCTAATGAATTCAATAGAATCTCTACTTGCACTTCTGCAAAAGAGATATGTGATAGACTTGAAGTGACCCACGAGGGCACAAATCAAGTTAAAGAAACTAAAATTAACATGTTAGTTCATAAATATGAACTATTTAAAATGGAGCAAAATGAAACCATCTCTTGCATGTTTACTCGTTTTACTGATATTGTCAACGGTCTAAAAAGCCTTGGCAAAAGTTATACTAACACTGATCTTATCAGAAAAGTTCCTCGTTCGTTACCAAGGTCTTGGAAAGTCAAAGTCACAGCAATCCAAGAAGCAAGAGACTTGAACAAGATGCCACTAGAGGAGCTTCTTGGATCCCTAATGATGCATGAGCTCACAATGAAACAACACAACGAAGAAGAATCCTCACATAAGAAAAAGGTATTTGCCCTTAAATCCACTTCTTCTAACAAGGAACTATCTTGCAGTGGCAGCAGTGAAGAAGAAGATAATGAGGGAGATGAAGAAGAGGCTCTTCTCGTGCGAGAGTTCAGAAGATTCATCAACCGGAAGAAGTCCTTTCATCAGAGAAGAGGTCCCTCAAGTTCCTTCAACAAGGATAAAGGTAAGAAAAGGAAAAGTGAGGGAATTAGATGCTATGAATGCAAGAAGCCGGGACATTTCAGAGTTGACTGTCCCTTGCTGAAGAAGTGTTAGATGTATGCCCTAGAAGCCAATCTGGCTGACACATTGTTAATTCTAGGGACATAATTTTGTACTTGACTATTTATTATTGAATAAATAAAAGGCATCTTTTCATTCATATTATTTATGTGTCTATGAATCGTCCAAGAAATTAATAAGATGATGATGCATATTCTCAAGAGTTGAGAATTTGAGCCATGTATCATTGGTGATTAATTTCTAAATGCTCCTGATCAATGGATCATCACGAGGACGGTGATCAATCCGATCAGTGCACAGATCACTTTCCTTCTGGATGGACGAGACTTGAGTCCACAGTGTAGGAAAACTGAAGTGATAGTGCAGGTGCTTGTTAAAGAACAAGGGTACTGAGCGTGACCAAGACAAGAAGTCACTTGGATGTCTATCCACTCGTCAGTGACTTGCTTGATGCTGCAGTAGTATGACTGGTCCTTTGACCTGCGGTGCTTCAGCTACTCACAGTGAGGTTATTGTAGTTTGACTACACGTATACATGGTCTCTAGTCATATGGGTCCTTGTAGTGTAGATTGGCTGCAGTAAGTTCACTGTAGGAGTAGGGTATGCACTTACATGGAATCTATCGACCTTGATAGAAGAGAAGTGATCCTATGTGATTTGTTAGACTGAGTTCTAAGACCTTGGCCAGGGCAGTAATATAAAGTGGAGAAAGAGTTTTCCACTATCGAACTCGAGTCGAATAAATCTTGACATATGACAGACAAAGGGGTTTGACGAGTTATCCATGACCTCCGTCCTGTAGGGATCCACGATAGAAGGACTGTATCACATGATAACTGCACCTAGAGGTTCATCATTCTATTCTGCTGGGTAGCCACTACATGCTGCTAGGTGTCACTGGTGGATGGTGGGACTCATAGGGATTATCTCGATGATCGATAAGCCCTAATGAGTAGAGTTGGAATTGTTCCGACCCATTGAAAGGAGTTTTCAATGATATTGTGATAGAGATCACAATATATCTCACTACCGGTCAGAGTAGAACCTATGGGGTCACACACACTAGAGGCATTGACCGATCCGATGGTTGAATCGTGATTAGGAATCACAAGTAATCAATTCGATTGATAATAAGCTGAAGAAGGAACAAAGAGAATTAATTAATTGGACTTAAAACAAGAGTCCTACTTGGAGTAGGATTCCTAGAGTCCTAATTGGATTAGGACTAGGAATCCTACTTGGACTGAGATTCCTACTTGGACTGGGATTCCTACTTGGACTGGAAATTCTATTTGGAGTAGGACTGGGATTCCTACTTGGAGTAGGATTCCTACAATCCTAATTAGATTAGGAGTTTTGAATTAAATTTGGATTCCTACTTGGAGTAGGATTCTTAAAGTCCTAATCGGATTAGGACTTCGAATTCAAATTAGAGTCCTAATTGGATTAGGACTAGAATTAAACAAGTCCTAATTGGATTAGGATTTCTTAAGTCCTAATTAATTATTAATCTAATGAATCAACATGACTCCTAATTGGATTAGGATTGAAGAGTTCAATTGAGTCATGGTTCATTCAAGTTCTAATTGGATTAGGACTAGCATAGATTGAACCCAATTGATTCATGATTTGGACTAAACCAAATAGGAGCCCTAGATGCCTTTATAAGGCTTTGAAAGGAGGTGCCCTAATGATAAGTGAAGCCCTCCTCCTCTCCATCACGTGGCTACCCTCCTCTCCTCTCTTTTCAGCCACCAACAACAAAGGGAAGAAAAGGATCTTGGTGGCCTCCTTCTTCCTCCACCGTTTGGTTCCAACGCAAGGAAGAAAAAGAAGGCTGCAGGGCTTCGTTCCTCTTCTTCTCTTCATCCTTCTTCTTCCTCCTCCCAAGCACAATCAAGGATTGATTGAAAGGGAGGATATCAGCCATCAAAGTTATCTCTGCAAGGGAGCTAGCACCCCGGGGAGATAGAAAGCTTGGATCGGTTTTCTGCTTCGTGTGGATACCCGTAGAGGCCGGACACTTGAACGGCTTCAAGCGAACCTTCATCCTAAACCATGATCATCAGTTTGCGGTAATCATCTACCCGCACAAAGGTGAAGATCTGATCTTCTAATGCTATTTAAAAGTTTTTAATCCTTATCTATCTACGAACGGTTTTTAAACAACGTTCATGCGATGAACGGTTGATCCCGCACATGCCTCTTCCGCTGCATCTGAATTTTTTGAATTTTCAGCGGCATGATCGGGGTATTCCAACAGTGGTATCAGAGCTTAGGCTTCGTAGATTAAGGTAAGGATTAATTATTAATAGGCTTATTAGAACTAAAAATTGAAAGATTATGCATGCTGAAAATTTTTTGCATGCAGATTTTTTTTTAGGATGTTGATTTTTGCATGCTGATTTTTATATGATAAGATGATGATTCTAATTGCATTGTTAATGAGATTACAAAGTTTAGAATCATGATTAGCATGATCAGCAACCTATGTCATGAGATAATCAGTTAGTTTTCAGATCTGAAAATTATAATTGCTGCATGTGGTGATGATCATAGGATTCAAACCCTTTTGGTATTAAATGTAAAGACCTGCGATGTGATCTGCAATGTTATGTAATTTTTTAGATGCTTGCATGCATCTTATTTGATGTTTTGAGAGACCTGCGTGCCTCCTAAAAGAAGATGTAATTTATTATTATTTTTATTTTACATCTGGTTGTATTTCTGTGATGTGATGTACGTCAACGGTCAAGTTGAAGACAAGGCATGAGATGAACAGGGGTCTAAGCGGTTGATGGCGATTGGATCAAGAGTTGGTCAAGGATCGAATCAAGGAGGCTTGGAACCAATTCAAGAGTTGAAGACCAATTGATCGATTGACGTGCATGTGCTTGTAATACGACCTAATTAGAATCCATGATCATCACCTATTTAATGTTTAGCTTTATTTTGATGCTGCGATTATAACTGCCTGTGATGTGCCGTTTGCATGTGATGTGAATGAGAGCGGGGTAGATAGGTTTACATGTGATGTAGCAAACCCAATTGAGACCTAAATTAAAACTTCCTCAATCAAGTCGAGAGTGAACCGACATGAGCGAGTCATATTAGATTAATTGATCTAATTGGTGTCTAGGAAAGCATGAAAGGTGGTTACTTAATTAGAACCTTACTCTCTGAGTAAGGGGAGCCTCCCACCTGCTTACCTGGCCAATTGTTCGATTACCTCTTATGAAAAGCTCAAGGTTGCAAACACTAAGACCTGATTAACCAATATTAAGTCAATAGGTCTTCCACTGTAGTAGAGCTGCTAAAGCCTTTCTGATGTTGATTTGTCTCGGCTGGATACAGTGGTCAAGTTGCATCGGGGGGCTGGACCTCTCTATAGACATAAGATGTTGTAGGGTAAAGGTGGGGTTGGGCACCAATAACTGTTAGGTGAGGACCCAATGACGACTTTATTCCTACGGTTATACGGTGGGTCTGACTTAACTAAGAAATGGGACCAATAACTGTTAGGTGAGGTTTTCATGGCTTAGAGACCAAGTAGCACTGCAACATACTTGAGAAGCATTGTACAAGAGTTGTACATTCATCAATCTATGTGTCACCAATAACTGTTAGGTGAGGTGGCATGTAAATCGGTGGGACCGCAGTACCCACTAGAAACCCTAGTCGTGTGGAATTTCCGTTTTCCTACCAGGGGAGTGTGAGGAATTCGAGAAAATAGTGGGAGTTACATTTGTTCTAAAAGACCTTAGAACAGATTAGGATCAAGTACAAAAGTCTAACTAGAATCTTTACTCTCTGAGGATTATAAAGTCAGCTTATAGACTCTTAACTCATATCCTATAGAACAACCGTTTGACCAAACCCAATTATAAAGACTGGCTCAGCAAATTTCAAAAATAATTTTGAATTATGAAATTAGGGTATGTGCTAGACCATGGAATTCCCATGTTACCAATCTGTCCGATCACTGATCAGCGTAAGACGCATGCTAAAGTGGACGAACAATGACAATAAGGTTAGGTGCTGCACAATGGCATCCATGTCCAATGAATTACATTGCCAGCATGAGAACATGAAGACTGCCAGGAACATATTAAATCACCTGCAAGAGTTGTATGGCGATCAGAGTCGCGCAGCATGTTTTGAAGTGTCCAAGAGGCTCTTCAAGGTAAAAGATGCGCGATGGACAGTCTGTCCATGATCATGGTTTGACCATGATAAAGGACTTAGAGAAGCTTGAGAAGCTTGGCATGACCATGCACAAGGAATTGCAAACGGATTTGATCCCGCAATCCCTTCCAGCTTCATATGAATAGTTTATAGTAAACTACCATATGAACAAGGTTGTATGCACTAAAATAGAATTGTTAAATAAATTGGTAACTACCTTAGGGACCTTGAAGAAGTTCAAGGGGCATCGTTTTCGCTGTCAAGTTGGTTTCTACTTTCAAGAGAGAGTCTATTTGGAAGAAGAAGAAGCCTGCGAAGAAGCAGAAGACTAAGAAAACACCAAGTAAGGAAGTTCCAAGAAAAAGGCCAATTGCAAGGAAAAGTGTTTCCATTGCATAATGGACGGCCATTGGAAGAGGAACTGTCCTACATACATGGGAAGCATAAAGAACATGAAGGGTGACAGACCTTCAGAAGGTTTGTCAGATATGCTCAGGATACTTAGGGACTGTTACCTATTGCTAGCAGAAATTTGATTTCTGTATTTTATTTAGCACAGAAAAATTTTTATTTATTTGAAAATTAAATTGATTCAAAATGGTTTTATGATTGACAGTCTCTATCACATACATATGGATGTATCTGTGAATATATCTGAGCAAACAGTGAATACCATAGGATCTAATAGATCCAAAAATGAGATAAATCTAAAGTATTTATGGCACCTCAGGCTTGGCCATATAGGAGAAGACAGAATAAACAAATTGGAGAAACATGAGCTTTTGGGCTCATTGACTTCCGAGTCATATTCGATTTGTGAATTCTGCCTTCAAGGAAAGATGGCCAAATTATCCTTTGTAGGACACAGGGAGGTCCACTGAAATACTTACCCTAGTTCACACTTGTCAGGATCAAGCGCTACCATTACACCAAAACCGACCGGTGTTAGTGAAGGCGCAACTCTATTTCCTTAAACCCCACCAAAGGCAGCGCCACGAGTCGACTCCGACCAAGGCCTCGCCCAACCCCGGACTCCGACCTGGCCTCGCCATGGGTTCAGGGACCCCTCAGGTATAACCCACCTACTAACCAGGCCATCGCCGTTGGCAGGCGGCAGGACATGCTGACAGTGACCCTCCCTGTGCTGCTCAGGGACCCCGCAGGTATGGCCCGCACAGCGGCCGAGTATGTCCAACATTCCCCCCCCCAACGCGATGCCTGAGTTTCGAACTCGAGACCTCTGGCTCTGATACCAGTTGTCAGGATCAAGCGCTACCATTACACCAAAACCGACCGGTGTTAGTGAAGGCGCAACTCTATTTCCTTAAACCCCACCAAAGGCAGCGCCACGAGTCGACTCCGACCAAGGCCTCGCCCAACCCCGGACTCCGACCTGGCCTTGCCATGGGTTCAGGGACCCCTCAGGTATAACCCACCTACTAACCAGGCCATCGCCGTTGGCAGGCGGCAGGACATGCTGACAGTGACCCTCCCTGTGCTGCTCAGGGACCCCGCAGGTATGGCCCGCACAGCGGCCGAGTATGTCCAACATTTATTGATGACCCAAAGATTGATTTTGATGATCACAAAACCTTGAAGTATAGATACTAATGTTTATGTTGCAAGGAGAAAGATATTTATTTTGCAAGGAACATAGCAAGTTGGAAGAACACAAGAAGGCCTCCAAAGCTCTCAAGTTGAAAGAAAGCAAGAGTCGACTCTCAGCGGAACACAAGGAAAAAGTCAGAGAGCATTTTTGGGACTCTGAGATTCGAGTCGACTCCCGCATTGCACGAGTCGACTCCGAGACTCCGCGACCATCAACAGACAGAAAACCAAGTTACTGCCTCTGAGATTCGAGTCGACTCCCAGACAGCTCGAGTCGACTCCAAGGCAGCGCTACACCAAGATGGCAGAAGGCTGTGTTTCGCAAACTGAGAGCCGAGTCGACTCCGAGGAAGTTCGAGTCGACTCCAAGTCTGGACGAGCCAAAAGACAGAGGATCGGGAGTTCGGGCTCTGAGATTCGAGTCGACTCCCAGGACAGTCGAGTCGACTCGAGTGGACAAAATTCAAAATTGGATCCACGGACTTCAGTGGAAGAGCCGACTCCAGAATTGCCAAGTCAGCTCCAGAAGTTGGCGAGTCGACTCCGGGTTAAGTCGAGTCGACTCCCAGTCGAGGCAAGCACATTAATTCAAATTTGGAACAGTGACCGAGTCGTCTCCGGTAAAACACGAGCCGACTCCTGCAACAGGCGAGTCGACTCCTGATCGCGCGAGTCGACTCCGATCCCAACGGTAATATTGTCAGGAAGTGCAGACTGTGTCCAACGGCTCTATTTTTGTCTCTAACGGCTATATTCTTGTTTCCACGCCATCTAAAGCTATAAAAACAAGAGGAGAGCTAGGGGAGAGGGTATGGAAGCGGGAGAGATCATCTAGAAAAGAGATCTCAAAGAGATTACAAAGGAAATCTCCCATAAGCACAAAAGGGCCATCCAAAGCGAAATAGAGAGAAGAAGAGCATCCAAGAGAATCCCAAAGCTTCCTCTCCATCCGTGTGCTGCCTCAGTGATCCTCTACCTCGTGCCAAATCAGAAGAGGGTCAAGTAAAGAAGAAGCCGAGCTCCTTCATCTTCAAAACTTGTTTGAGGGCTTCTCTTTACTCTATTTGTTTATATTGTTATATTTGCTTGTTTAAGAAGCTTTGATTTGTTTTAAACTTTATTTTTAATATCTTGTAACTTGATTCAATCATGGGATTGAATCAAGGGGTTAAGGTTTGTTGGTGAGCCAAAGGGAAAACCAACGGGGTTTAAGGTTTGTTGGTGAGCCAAAGGGAAAACCAACGGAGTTTAGGTTTGTTGGCGAGCCGAGGGTAAAACCAACGTGTAAGGGTTTGATTGTGAGCCCGGAAAAACAATCGGGGTTGGTTCGAGTCGGTGAGCCTGTGAAAACTGACCGAGTTCGTTGTGATCTCGTAAAACAACAAGTTGGGTTGTGAGCTTGTAAAACAACCGGCTGTAATCGGTAGGATTATAGTGAAATTCCCAAGAGGTCTTGGGGAGTGGATGTAGGTGCTGGGGTGCACCGAACCACTATATGTCCTTTGTGTTTGTAATGCCTCTAGTTATTGTCTAACTAACACACTTACTTACTTAGATAAATTGCTTGCTTAATTCTTATCCGCACATCCTTTAGTTGCAAGCATATTTAATCAAGTCGAAGTCTATACATCAAACCCTTGCTAAGTTTAACTTTCACTGTGCATCTATACAACTTAGCATAGTTAATCAAAAAGTTTTAGAAGTAGCATAAAAGTTTTGAAAGACCCAATTCACCCCCCCTCTTGGGTTGTATCTACTGGGCAACAAGTGGTATCAGAGCGGGTGCTCAAATATTATTTGTAGTCTTAACCGACTAGAGCCAAAGATCATGACAACTCAAATAGATAGTTTTCTAGGAGAAGGACAATCAATTGATACACCTCCACTATTTAATGGCATAAACTATACACATTGGAAAATACGCATGCGCATTTTTATACAATCAGTTGATTATAGTTTATGGAGCATTATAGTCAATGGAACACACACAAACACTAGTCATAATGAGAAAATGGCTCAACAAAATTCAAAAGCCATGAACCTACTATATTGTGCACTAGATAGGAATGAGTTTAATTGCATATCTTCTTGCATGACTGCTAAAGAAATATGGAATATGCTTGAAGACAAATATGAATGTACTAACAAATCTGAAACATCATGTGTAGAAGGAGAGCAGTATCATATTGAAAATCCGTGCTTGGTGGCACAAGAGGTACATGCTGAAACTGAAAGCAATTTTACATTTGATGAACTCCATGATGCCTTTTCTGATTTGTATCAAGAACATAAGAAACTCATTTGTAAAAACAAGAACCTGAAGAATGAAAAGAAAATCCTAGTAAATGAAACTGAAATCTTAATTAAGAAAAATAAAGAACTAAATCAGAAAAACCAACTTCTCACTGAAAGCCATGATAAACTTAAGAAAAATAATGAATTGCTTTCAGAAGATAACAAAAGATTAACCAAAGAAGTTGACAAATTAAAACCTGTTGTTGAAAGATTTACTTTGAGCTCTGAAAAGTTGAATCTAATGATAAATAATCAAAGAGCTGAATTTGATAATATTGGATTGGGATGTCAACCTTGGTACACCCAAAAATCTTTCAATAATATGTTTGTTAAAACAGTTTCTAATCATTTTAAAATAGATTCTTATAATGCTGATAAACAGGAACAAAGATTATGCAAAATCACTTCTGTTCCTAAATCTGTACATTGCAAATTTGATAAACCTAAAAGGCAAAAACAGAAAACTGAAGGGTTATCTACCACTCATGTTAAATCCATGTTCGTTAAATTTAATAAGAAGATGCAGAAAAATACACTTCTTGTAGTCCTAAAATCTGCAAGCCTATGGACAAAATAGCTATTAAGAAAATATGGGTTCCAAAAGGAACAATAATAGCTAACCTGCAAGGACCCAAAAGAGCTTGGGTTCCTAAGTTGAAAATCTAAATATTTTCTGCAGGTGTGTCTAGCACTCAAGGCTCCAACAAAAGATGTTAAATTGGACATTGGGTGCTCTAGACATATATTAAAGAGTGAAACTTAAAATATACTTAAGAAAAGTGACTAAAATGGAAGAAATAATGAAATTAGTAATTCTTGCATCCTCTCATACTGAAATTGTTTTATTAGTTGATTAAAGTATGAATTGCATGTGTTGATCAATTTTGTGATATAGAAAATACTTTTGGAAATATAATCAAATCACTTCATTTTATAGGATACTTTACTCACTATTGGATAAAGTTGCTAAATGATTAATCATTATTAAGATTAATTCTATGAATTCTCTATATGCTTGATTGAGAGTTTTTATCCATGGCATTATTGTTTATTGATCATAGATATGATAATGTGTACTTGGTATGCTTTTGAATATATGCACTATGAATACCAAGATTAAAGAAACCATCCTTGGCACATAGAATCAACTCATGCTAGTATGTACTTAATCTCAAAAGACCTTGCCATAGGCTTACTTAGATTATCTACTTAAAGGTCAAAGTTTTGCTATGCATGCTAACTAAGGAAACAAACAAAAATCACTTCTAAATCTAAAGATGTTGTTTCCATCTCTAAGTTTTCAAAAGCTTACATTGGATTTGTTCTTGGAAAATAAAACTGAAGTATTTTTCTGTATTTACTAAATCTTGTAAAAGCGCTTCAAATGAAAAAGGTTTCCAAACTGTGAAGATCATGGCACAGTGTTGAAAACCAAAATCCTGATTAAGGTTATACAGAAAATAATATTAAATTCAATTATTTCAGCTCCAAGGACATCATAAGTAAAATAGGGTTAATAGAATTCTTGAAGAAATAAAAAAGACAATTATGTATGTTAGTCATCTACTTAAATGATTTTTAAAAGACTATCATCACTGCTTGTCATACATATGATTTCTATTAGATCTATTTTTTATGAAAATTTTGATCTTCTGAAAAATGAAAAATGAACCATTGCATATCTTTCATATTTTTCAGTCGTACATGTTATGCTTGATATGCTCTTATGAAAATAATGCCAAATCTGATAGAGATATGTCTATTCTTGGATATCATTCATCAAGCAATGCATATAGAATATTCAATGAAAAGATTTTAGTTGCAAAAATATCAAGTCATTTTATTCTTTATGAGGCTAATGATTTGTTATCAAAATACTAAAATCAAATTATATATGTATATGGTTAATCTTTTATATATAACAATCTGAAAACTTGTTAATAAGTATAACAAAATTGAGTCTTTTCAGAAATGCACTTAATGAAGAAAAATTGATGACTACTAAAAGATTAAATCAAGAAAAGATGAAATAGATCTTGATAAAGATTCTTGCATGATTAGAAGTAAAGATCATCATTATCATGTGCTTGCTTCATGAGCTTTATATTCTGTCAAATGAATGTGTAGAATTCACTCCTATGTGGTTACTTCATTAAAAAGGAGATCTATGAAAAATAACCACCATATTTAAAAATACACATTACATATATGATAAAGCAATATGTGATTTGGAACAAGCATCAAAAGCGTGATATATAAAAGCTTAAGCAACCTTTTTGATAGAAAGTAATAGTGATAAATCTATGCATCAAAAAGATGAATTTGTGATATCTTATTTGCTCAAAGTATGCATTGATGACATTATTTTTGGTTCTACTAATGAAGAGTTATATGGCAAAGTGAGTTTGAAATATAATGAATGAATTAACATCTTCTCTCAAACTCCAAATTAAGACAAACAGGAAAGGGGATCTTCATTGACCAACGTTAGTCCACAAGAAAACTCTTATAGAAGATTGGCATGAAGAAGGTATATCTATGATCCCATCTTGTAGAATTTGAAAAAGATGAGAAAAGTAGATCTATTGTGTTAAAGCTGTATTGAAGCATGATAGAATAATTATTTTATCATACAGCTAGTAGACCAGATTGTACGCTCATTATGTGACCGTGTGCAAGACTTCAATCTAATTTTAATGAATCATATTTTATTAATAACCAATAAATCATAATCTGAATTTTGATAGAAACAAACGGTTAAGATAAATTGATTAAAACTTAGTTAACATATCTTACTGATAATTATCTTAAGCAAATAGAATCTAAACTAAATTGATTTGATCTTAATAAATCTATCTATTGCCTCACATGCTTGAACTATCTTTTTATCTCTTTAGTTCAAGTGATATGTGCTTGCTAATATTTAGGCAATCTCTTGAGTAAAGTGACTCAACATGCAACTATTGTCATATCTTATATTGAGTCATCTAATTAAAAAATTATATATATGTTGGATGAATGCTTTGTATCTTAAAGTAACCAAAGACTTTCTTTCAAGAAAGAAAAGGAGTTTGGTAATAATGCAGAATCCTTGAGCAAGAAAATGAGTGATTTCAGCTTGAAGGATACCTCCACATAAGATACAATAAACATTCACATGCAAACAAGAGAGAGGATCTTCTTCAGCCAAAAGTTCACACATAAGGAATCTAGTTTGGCTTGAAGAACATATAATGAATAAGTAATTCTAGATATCTCTCTCATAAATTAGCTGAGCAAAGTCAATAACTTTAAATCTTATTATGACATGATTAAAATCATTAATTGTTAATCTTTTGATATCATGTCCATATATGTATTAATTGACTTATGCTTTTGGAAATTATTTCATGGTTTGCTCAAACTAAAATATTTCTATGGATATATCATAACTATGAAATACACAAGTATATGATTAAAACTTTGATTTAGAATGACTTGTGAGAAGCTACGAATTCTTGGGCATAATGAAAATGTTGTTTGCATGATATACCTCTATATGATACATTTGATTATTTCTTTATTCTGCTCTTTCATGTAAATTACTTGAGAATAACAAAATGAAAGAGAGATAAAGAAAAGAAAATGAACATTATTCAAGAGAAGTAAAGATCTAAGTAAAAGGCAAATACTTCAATCTTAAGGAAAAGCAAAACAAGCATAATATATTCGGCACATTTGGAAGGAATAAAATCCATAATTAATTACACTTAAACAGGGAGAATTTGAAGTAAACATTTTAACCTTTCTATATTGCTCATCATAGGGATGGTGCCAATGGGGAGGCTAGTGGTAGTACCCGGCACTATTTGACCCAACTATTCGGTGTAGGGCATATTAGGGACGGCACAAGAGGGAGGCTAGTGGTAGTACCTCGTGCCCCTTCCCAACTCCACCGGATAGGGAGCAAATAGAGTATAGAGCATAAGAAAGTAAAAATGAAAGACAAAGTAAATGAAAGTATATAAGAAGAATCAAGTCTTTTTTTTATCACTTGAAAACATAATTTAAGGATGAAATCAATGCAAGATAATATTTAAATAGGAGGAGTTTATTTGAAAAGAATTGATTTTGATCCTTGACATGCTTGTTCTTATTATTTTAATGTATGACTTAACACTTAATATAGTGTGCATATGGTATGATGTCTTGATTTATGGGTTCTCAATGTTTTACAATGCTTCATGCTTGGATAATTTGATTGAATATTTGGAATACTATATAAATTTTTTTTGTATTGTTAAAAAGAAATTTCAGATTTGTTATTCACAATCATCGTTAAAATCTGAAAGTTAAATAAATTTGTAAAAAAAAAAAGGGGAGAAGAGAAGGATATCTCTATTTAGGCAAAATGAATTGAGTTTGTCTTATCCATCAACTTGCTTAACTTTGGTATATAATGTGCTAACTCATACCAAAATTCAACATAAATACAAATATTCTGAATATGCTTGAAATATGTGTTTTCAATCGTAATGATTTAAGATACGCTACAATGTGGAAGATCCATATCTCAAATTATGACTTTGAAAGCCTCTTTTGAAAATCTTTATGAAATCCAGAATCTGATTTCGTATAAAAGCTTAAACTCAATATGATTTCTAAAATAAAATCTTAATTTAAGAAAAACAGAATTAATTTTGATGCCTTGGTTGATTGCTCCGATACGCATCCGAAACATATCTTTTCTTATCGTTAAAATGTACTAATATTGGTCCAAATGATGTGTCTTTCGATGATCTTGATTGCAAACAAAAATTTCTAAATATATGATCTTATTTTGATATTAAAAAGATTTATTGTGTTTCATGAATACATTGGTGAAAAACTATGATTAAGAAATTGAGTTCTATAAATATATATACCTCAATGATCATCTATATATTTTTCTCTCCTACATTCTTAAAGATTTCCATCAGAATATCAATAGAGTGAATGATCTTAAAACTAGAAATATTTCAGTTCACTCAAATGACTCTAAAAGAAAGAAAATGTAAATGCTTTTGAAAGAAATTAAGCTTCAATTGAATCATTTTCTGATTAATACTTTTATACATTTTCTCTAAGATTAGGAGATAGCATAACTTGTTCTAAAAGGATTAGAAAGAGTGATTACTATAAATTCTGAATAATTCTAGATCACTCTACATTCTTGATATTACAGAATTTCAGTGTTATTCACGTTTATCACTAAAATCTGAAATTCAACAATTTAAAATGATTAAAGAAGAATGCATCTTTTGAGGGGGAGATTTAGATATTCAGTATCCTATCCCAAAGACACTTTATTTTGATGCATACCTTGATTTTTATGGATTGATTTTGATAAACCTCCTTATATTACAATACTTGCTTTAATTATAAGTTTATACCTTGAGATGAGTTCTATAAAGGTTGTCTTGTCTCAAACCTTGAGTCTTATGAAAATAAGCTGAAATATATTTTTGAGATTGACAATCTTATTGAACATTATCTTAGGATTCTAAACTCTTAAATGGAATGATCAATTGAGGGGGAGAAAGAAAATTTCAGAAGGAGAGGTCTTATGGAACTTAATTACATAAATCCATAGGAGAGGGAAAGAATACTAAATGAAAAGTGATCCTAATACTCTCCAATATGTATCATCTGAAATTTAAATCTGAAAATCTTTATGATACACCCTGAGGCGTGTTATTTGGTTAGTATATCTTATGCATCACTCATGAACCAAATTACAAATCTTAAGAGCCTCTAATTTAATAAAACAGGGGGAGAACAATGTATTAAATTTTCTTGAGTATCTCTTAGAAAATCTATTTTGAACCTCACTAATGAGTTTTAATTGGCTTGCTCTTTAGAACTTCTATTTTATGCCAATTCATCATTTTATGTATCAAATTATGCTTATTTTCTAAAGGAATAAAAGAAAGTCTTTAAAAGAGCTCAAAGGTGTATCAAAAATTGCATAAACTCATATTTTGGTATTTGTGCCCCAATGCTCTTATTATCATATAAGAACTTTGAAGTCATTAAGAATTAATGATCCAAATATGTTTTTCCAAATAT
Source organism: Phoenix dactylifera (assembly GCF_009389715.1). Classification (NCBI taxonomy): domain Eukaryota; kingdom Viridiplantae; phylum Streptophyta; class Magnoliopsida; order Arecales; family Arecaceae; genus Phoenix; species Phoenix dactylifera. Next base: position 641,188 of record NW_024067765.1, on the reverse strand, counting down.
ATAAGTTTTGATCTTTTACTCTGAAAATTAATTAAATTGCTCTCATGTTGATAAAATACTTAATAGATTGGGCAAAAGGTCTTAAATGAACAAGCTTTCATACTTAGTGAAGAGAGGTTAGATTTTCACTCATATTTTTCCTTGAATATCATTTGTGGTACTTCTTGAATTAACCTAAGAAAGATTCCACCTACACTTGATTAGAAAACTATCTGTGGTATCAAATTAAAAAACCTCTTGAATTCACACTCGATGTGTTCTGCTCTGACCTTTGTACTTAATGTTTCACTATCTTTTTGATGTTGTCAAAAAGGGGGAGAAATATCTAAGTATATGCTATATACTCAGAATGCTTTATTACTTTGAATTGAATACAAATCAGCTTAAAATTTAAATATGTTGATTGTGTTAAGCTGATTAAATCTAAAGCATTATCATGAAGTATGTTTTTAAATATATATGTTTTCCACTTCATGCAACTTAGCTATGTATTACTTCTAGAAATCAATATCTTTTATATTGCATATACTCCAAGTTTTGTCATCATCAAAAAGGGAGAGATTGATGACCCAAAGATTGATTTTGATGATCACAAAACCTTGAAGTATAGATACTAATGTTTATGTTGCAAGGAGAAAGATATTTATTTTGCAAGGAACATAGCAAGTTGGAAGAACACAAGAAGGCCTCCAAAGCTCTCAAGTTGGTCGACTCCAAAGAAAGCAAGAGTCGACTCTCAGCGGAACACAAGAAAAAAGTCAGAGAGCATTTTTGGGACTCTGAGATTCGAGTCGACTCCCGCATTGCACGAGTCGACTCCGAGACTCCGCGACCATCAACAGACAGAAAACCAAGTTACTGCCTCTGAGATTCGAGTCGACTCCCAGACAGCTCGAGTCGACTCCAAGGCAGCGCTACACCAAGATGGCAGAAGGCTGTGTTTCGCAAACTGAGAGCCGAGTCGACTCCGAGGAAGTTCGAGTCGACTCCAAGTCTGGACGAGCCAAAAGACAGAGGATCGGGAGTTCGGGCTCTGAGATTCGAGTCGACTCCCAGGACAGTCGAGTCGACTCGAGTGGACAAAATTCAAAATTGGATCCACGGACTTCAGTGGAAGAGCCGACTCCAGAATTGCCAAGTCAGCTCCAGAAGTTGGCGAGTCGACTCCGGGTTAAGTCGAGTCGACTCCCAGTCGAGGCAAGCACATTAATTCAAATTTGGAACAGTGACCGAGTCGTCTCCGGTAAAACACGAGCCGACTCCTGCAACAGGCGAGTCGACTCCTGATCGCGCGAGTCGACTCCGATCCCAACGGTAATATTGTCAGGAAGTGCAGACTGTGTCCAACGGCTCTATTTTTGTCTCTAACGGCTATATTCTTGTTTTCACGCCATCTAAAGCTATAAAAACAAGAGGAGAGCTAGGGAAGAGGGTATGGAAGCGGAAGAGATCATCTAGAAAAGAGATCTCAAAGAGATTACAAAGGAAATCTCCCATAAACACAAAAGGGCCATCCAAAGCGAAATAGAGAGAAGAAGAGCATCCAAGAGAATCCCAAAGCTTCCTCTCCATCCGTGTGCTGCCTCAGTGATCCTCTACCTCGTGCCAAATCAGAAGAGGGTCAAGTAAAGAAGAAGCCGAGCTCCTTCATCTTCAAAACTTGTTTGAGGGCTTCTCTTTACTCTATTTGTTTATATTGTTATATTTGCTTGTTTAAGAAGCTTTGATTTGTTTTAAACTTTATTTTTAATATCTTGTAACTTGATTCAATCAAGGGATTGAATCAAGGGGTTAAAGTTTGTTGGTGAGCCAAAGGAAAAACCAACGGGGTTTAAGGTTTGTTGGTGAGCCAAAGGGAAAACCAACGGGGTTTAGGTTTGTTGGCGAGCCGAGGGTAAAACCAACGTGTAAGGGTTTGATTGTGAGCCCGGAAAAACAATCGGGGTTGGTTCGAGTCGGTGAGCCTGTGAAAACCGACCGAATTCGTTGTGATCTCGTAAAACAACAAGTTGGGTTGTGAGCTTGTAAAACAACCGGCTGTAATCGGTAGGATTATAGTGAAATTCCCAAGAGGTCTTGGGGAGTGGATGTAGGTGCTGGGGTGCACCGAACCACTATATGTCTTTTGTGTTTGTAATGCCTCTAGTTATTGTCTAACTAACACACTTACTTACTTAGATAAATTGCTTGCTTAATTCTTATCCGCACATCCTTTAGTTGCAAGCATATTTAATCAAGTCGAAGTCTATACATCAAACCCTTGCTAAGTTTAACTTTCGCTGTGCATCTATACAACTTAGCATAGTTAATCAAAAAGTTTTAGAAGTAGCATAAAAGTTTTGAAAGACCCAATTCACCCCTCCTCTTGGGTTGTATCTACTGGGCAACAACACTGATGTGTGTGGCCCATTCGATGTGCAGGCTAGGGGTTGTAATTTTTACTTCATTTTACCGATGATTACTCACAGTATGGATATGTGTATGAGACACAAATATGAAACTTTTGAAAGGTTCAAAAAGCTTAGATATGAAGTAGAAAAATAAGCACAAAAAACTCATTAAGGTTCTTCGATCAGATCGAGGAAGTGAATACCTTAATGGAGAGTTCCGTGATTATCTCAAGGAGAATGGTATAGTTTCATAATGGACTCCTCCTAGTACACCTCAGCTCAATGGAGTGTCAGAGAGGAGGAATCGGACTCTATTAATATGGTCCAGTCCATGATGAGCTTCACTGATTTACCCTTATTTCTTTAGATAGATGCCCTATTTTCAGCTATTTACTTGTTGAATAGAGTTCCCTCTAAAGTCCATTCCTACCGCACCATATGAGATATGACATGGTAAGAAACCAAGATTTGGGGATGTCCGGCCCATGTCAAGAGACTACAGGCAGACAAGTTAGAGGCTTGGACCATAAGTGCTCGTGTTATAGGATATCCTAAAGAATCATTAGGATACAATTTTTACATCTCAGAGGATCACAATGTGTTTGTGAGCCGTCATGCCATCTTCTTGGAAAAACCAGTTTATCCTTGATAGAGGCAGTGGGAGGAAAATTGAGCTTGAAGAAAAAGTCTCTGAAAAGCAACGAGTCATGGATCCTATCGAATCCATTCATACAGAGCCAGTACACGATGTCCCTCAACCACCTCGCAGATCTAGTAGGGTCTCCCATCCTCCCGATAGATACTTAGGTATACTAGAAGAAGATACCGAGGAAATGTTCCTAGTGGGAGATAGGGATCATACACAAGATCCCAAAACCTACGACGAGGCGATATCTGATATCGATTCCGAGAAATGGTTAGAAGCCATGAAGTCAGAGTTAGACTCCATGCATTCCAACCAAGTCTGGACCTTAGTAGACCCACCAGAAGGTATTGTACCTATTGGATGCAAATGGATCTACAAAAGGAAAATAGGTTCGAATGGAGAGGTAGAGACCTATAAGGCAAGGCTTGTGGCGAAAGGGTATAGTCAGTGCGAAGGCATTGACTATCAGGAGACCTTTTCACCTGTAGCCATGCTAAAATCCATCCGAACATTGCTTGCCATTGCAGCATTTCATGATTATGAAATCTGGCAGATGGATGTGAAAACAGCTTTCCTGAATGGATATCTTGATGAAGACATCTATATGGAACAGCCTTTGGGTTTCACTTCCAGTGATGGAGATCACAAGGTCTGCAAGCTGCAAAGGTCCATCTGTGGACTAAAGCAAGCATCTCGGAGTTGGAACACTCGTTTCGATGACGCAATCAAAACGTTTGATTTCATCAAAAACGAAGAGGAACCATGTGTTTACAAAAGGGTTAGTGGGAGTGCTGTTATATTTCTCGTACTGTACGTGGACGACATCCTCCTGATAGGAAATGATATTCCCATGCTAACCTCGGTCAAGGTCAGGTTGTCAAAAAGGTTCTCCATGAAAGACCTTGGGGAAGCATCCTATATTTTGGGAATAAAGGTCTATAGAGATAGATCTAAAAGGATGCTTGGCCTATCACAGAAGATGTACATAGAGGAAGTGCTGAAAAGGTTCAGCATGGAAAACTCTAAAAGGGGTCTCTTACCCCTAAGACATGGAATTAATCTCTCGAAGAAGATGTGCCCCAACACATCTGAAGAGATTCAACGCATGAGCAAGATCCCCTATACATCAGCAATAGGGAGCCTCATGTATGCCATGCTATGTACATGACTTGATATAGTACATGCTGTGAATGTCACGAGCATATGTCAATCAGATCCAGGCAAAAAGCACTAGATAGCTGTGAAGAACAGTCTTAAGTACTTGAGAAGAACTAAGGACATGTTCTTGGTCTTTGGGAGAAGATCAAAGTTGAAGGTAGAAGGATGCACACATATTGATGATAGAAAGTCTACATCAGAATATGTGCAATGGTGGTTCAGTAAATTGGAAGAGTTCCAAACAACCGATCATTATAGATTCTACCTTAGAAGCTGAATGTTAAGCCGTATCTAAAGGTGCAGTGGAAACCTTCTGGTTAAAAGTTCATTGCAGAGTTAGGTGTAATGTCATTAGATGCCATAACACTTTACTGCGATAACATTGGCACCATAGCACTAGCTATGGAGCCAAGGTCTCATCAGAAGTCCAAGCACATAGAGCGGCGCTTCCACCTCATACGCGACTATATTGAGAAGAAATATGTAGAGGTGCAGAGTAGACTCCGTGGATAACATGGCAGACCCGTTCACTAAGCAGCTAAGTCAGCAAAAGACTGAAGCCCACCTTGAGAAGATGGGGCTTAGACATATGACTGATTGGCTTTAGTGCAAGTGGGAGATTGTTAGATGTATGCCCTAGAAGCCAATCTGGCTGACACATTGTTAATTCTAGGGACATAATTTTGTACTTGACTATTTATTATTGAATAAATAAAAGGCATCTTTTCATTCATATTATTTATGTGTCTATGAATCGTCCAAGAAATTAATAAGATGATGATGCATATTCTCAAGAGTTGAGAATTTGAGCCATGTATCATTGGTGATTAATTTCTAAATGCTCCTGATCAATGGATCATCACGAGGACGGTGATCAATCCGATCAGTGCACAGATCACTTTCCTTCTGGATGGACGAGACTTGAGTCCACAGTGTAGGAAAACTGAAGTGATAGTGCAGGTGCTTGTTAGAGAACAAGGGTACTGAGCGTGACCAAGACAAGAAGTCACTTGGATGTCTATCCACTCGTCAGTGACTTGCTTGATGCTGTAGTAGTATGACTGGTCCTTTGACCTGCGGTGCTTCAGCTACTCACAGTGAGGTTATTGTAGTTTGACTACACGTATACATGGTCTCTAGTCATATGGGTCCTTGTAGTGTAGATTGGCTGCAGTAAGTTCACTGTAGGAGTAGGGTATGCACTTACATGGAATCTATCGACCTTGATAGAAGAGAAGTGATCCTATGTGATTTGTTAGACTGAGTTCTAAGACCTTGGCCAGGGCAGTAATATAAAGTGGAGAAAGAGTTTTCCACTATCGAACTCGAGTCGAATAAATCTTGACATATGACAGACAAAGGGGTTTGACGAGTTATCCATGACCTCCGTCCTGTAGGGATCCACGATAGAAGGACTGTATCACATGATAACTGCACCTAGAGATTCATCATTCTATTCTGCTGGGTAGCCACTACATGCTGCTAGGTGTCACTGGTGGATGGTGGGACTCATAGGGATTATCTCGATGATCGATAAGCCCTAATGAGTAGAGTTGGAATTGTTCCGACCCATTGAAAGGAGTTTTCAATGATATTGTGATAGAGATCACAATATATCTCACTACCGGTCAGAGTAGAACCTATGGGGTCACACACACTAGAGGCATTGACCGATCCGATGGTTGAATCGTGATTAGGAATCACAAGTAATCAATTCGATTGATAATAAGCTGAAGAAGGAACAAAGAGAATTAATTAATTGGACTTAAAACAAGAGTCCTACTTGGAGTAGGATTCCTAGAGTCCTAATTGGATTAGGACTAGGAATCCTACTTGGACTGAGATTCCTACTTGGACTGGGATTCCTACTTTGACTGGAAATCCTATTTGGAGTAGGACTGGGATTCCTACTTGGAGTAGGATTCCTACAATCCTAATTAGATTAGGAGTTTTGAATTAAATTTGGATTCCTACTTGGAGTAGGATTCTTAGAGTCCTAATCAGATTAGGACTTCGAATTCAAATTAGAGTCCTAATTGGATTAGGACTAGAATTAAACAAGTCCTAATTGGATTAGGATTTCTTAAGTCCTAATTAATTATTAATCTAATGAATCAACATGACTCCTAATTGGATTAGGATTGAAGAGTTCAATTGAGTCATGGTTCATTCAAGTTCTAATTGGATTAGGACTAGCATAGATTGAACCCAATTGATTCATGATTTGGACTAAACCAAATAGGAGCCCTAGATGCCTTTATAAGGCTTTGAAAGGAGGTGCCCTAATGATAAGTGAAGCCCTCCTCCTCTCCATCACGTGGCTACCCTCCTCTCCTCTCTTTTCAGCCACCAACAACAAAGGGAAGAAAAGGATCTTGGTGGCCTCCTTCTTCCTCCACCGTTTGGTTCCAACGCAAGGAAGAAAAAGAAGGCTGCAGGGCTTCGTTCCTCTTCTTCTCTTCATCCTTCTTCTTCCTCCTCCCAAGCACAATCAAGGATTGATTGAAAGGGAGGATATCAGCCATCAAAGTTATCTCTGCAAGGGAGCTAGCACCCCGGGGAGATAGAAAGCTTGGATCGGTTTTCTGCTTCGTGTGGATACCCGTAGAGGCCGGACACTTGAACGGCTTCAAGCGAACCTTCATCCTAAACCACGATCATCAGTTTGCGGTGATCATCTACCCGCACAAAGGTGAAGATCTGATCTTCTAATGCTATTTAAAAGTTTTTAATCCTTATCTATCTACGAACGGTTTTTAAACAACGTTCATGCGATGAACGGTTGATCCCGCACATGCCTCTTCCGCTGCATCTGAATTTTTTGAATTTTCAGCGGCATGATCGGGGTATTCCAACAAGAAGAGCTACAAACTCAAGAAGAAGAAAGCTCTTGTCTCCACATTGACAGATTTCAATCAATCATCATCATCATCGGAAGAGGAACAAGAAGAAAAAGCCATCCTTTGCTTCATGGTAAATGATAATGAGGAAACATCTGAAATTCAGTTAGAGTTTACTTTTGATGAATTGTATGATGCCTTTAATGAACTAATGGATGAGTATAAATCCTTAACTCTTAAAAACCAAGATTTGAGGTTGACTAATAAATCTTATAGTTATAAAAATGATAGTCTAATTAAGAAAAAAGACTTCATTATTAAAGAAAACTTAGAACTTAAAATAAGCAACCATTTATTAACTCAAAAGAACTGTACCTTGATTAAAGACAAAGAAAGATTAACTAAAGAGATTTTAGAATATAAAAACAGTAATCAAACTATAAAAGATAATCTTACAAAAGACTTAAGCTTACTAAAAACAGAAAAACTGAACTTAACAAAAGAACTTGAAAAATACAAACCTATTGTAGAAAAGTTTACATATAGTTCTGAAAAATTGGAGATGATTCTTAATAGTCAAAGAGCTGTGTTTAATAGAGCTGGTTTAGGGTATAAGCCTAAGAATAAGCAAAAGTTTCTTGTGTAGGAGTGTCTTGCAGCCAAGGTCAATAAAAACTATTGGTACTTGGATAGTGGCTATTCAAGACCATGCCGGGTGACAAAAAGCAATTCTTCATCCTAGAACCTAAGAAAGGAGGTACGGTGACTTTTGGAGATAATAACCAAGGTCACATCATGGGTATTGGTAAGATACAAATCACACCTTCAACTTTTATTGATAATGTTCGGCTTGTAGATGGTATTAAGCACAACTTACTTAGCATTAGTCAACTGTGTGATAAAGGCTTTGATGTATTGTTTAAGCCATCTACATGCATCATAACCAACTCAACTGACAATAGTTTAGTTTTCAAAGGACTAAGACGTGGAAATGTTTATGTAGTAGATCTTAATGATCTTGCTAAAAACAGCCACTGCTTAGTAGCTAATGATACTAAGCTTAGTGAGGCAAGTTGGTTATGGCATCGTAAATTAGGTCATGCAAGCATGGACACCTTATCTAAATTAGTTAAACGAGATTCTGTGATTGGTTTGCCAAAGCTGAAATATGAGAAAAACAGAATTTGTAAAGCTTGTCAATTTGGCAAACAACCTAGAAGTTCTTTTAAATTCATAAATTATGTCTCTACTACTAGACCACTTGAATTACTTCACATGGACCTTTTTGGACCAACTAGGACTACAAGCCTTGGTGGAAATAAGTATGGACTTGTCATAGTTGATGTTTACTCTAGATACACTTGGGTCATGTTTTTAGCTTATAAGGATGATGCATTTTCAGTTTTTAAGAAGTTCCATAAGGAGGTAACAAATACAAAAAATAGTTCAGTTATAGCAATTAAAAGTGATCATGGAACTGAGTTTGAGAATCATTTATTTGATGAATTCTGTAGTAAAAAAGGGATAACTCACAATTTCTCTGCACCTAGGACACCACAACAAAATGGTGTTGTGGAAAGAAAGAATATTTTTGGGAATGGTTAGGACCATGTTGTGTGAAAGTGACCTCCCAAAATATTTTTGGGAAGAAGCCATTAACACATCATGTCATATAATAAATAGAGTTCTATTAAGTCCAATTATAAAGAAAACACCCTACGAACTTTGGAGAGATAGAAAGCCCAAAGTAAACTACTTTCATGTGTTTGGGTGTAGATGTTTCATTCACAATAATGGCAAAGATAATTTAGGTAAATTTGATTTCAAATCTGATGAAGGTATATTTTTGGGATACTTTACATCAAGTAAGGCTTATAGAGTCTTCAACAAAAGAACCCATATTATTGAAGAATCCATTCATGTTGTTTTTGATGAGTCTAATGATACTTCCTCCAGCAAGAGAGTAGCATTTGATGATGATGTAGGAATAACTGAAGAAAAGATGGATGACATGATCATACAAGAAGATGAACCAAAGCAAATTGAAGAGGGGTCAACAAGTCAAGAGGTAATGGCTGAATATGGACTTACTAAGGCTTGGAGGTATGCTTACGGTCATCCTAAAGAGTTAATCCTAGACGATCCATCTCAACCCATTAGAACTAGAGCCTCACTTAGAAACTTAAATAATCATTTTGCATTTGTTTCACATCAAGAACCTAAAAACCTTGATGAAGCTGAAAATGATGTAAATTGGATAAATGCTATGCAAGAGGAACTTAATCAATTCACAAGAAACAAAGTATGGGACTTAGTTGAAAGACCCTCTGATTACTCAATAATTGGAACCAAATGGGTGTATAAAAATAAACTTGATGAAAATGGAGTTGTGATTAGAAACAAGGCTAGACTAGTGGCAAAGGAATATAATCAAGAAGAAGGTATAGATTTTGATGAGATCTTTGCTCTCCTGTGGCTAGACTTGAGGCAATTAGATTGTTGCTAGCATTTGCATATTCAAAAACTTTAAATTATTTCAGATGGATATAAAAAGTGCTTTCTTAAATGGGTATATTAATGAGGAAGTGTATGTGAAACAACCTCCTGGTTTTGAAAATCATCAATACCCCAATCATGTTTACAAATTGAATAAAGCACTTTATGGTCTAAAACAAGCCCCTAGAGCATGGTATGAAAGACTTAGTAAATTTATATTAGACCATGAATTTTTTAGAGGAAATGTTGACACAACCTTATTCTTGAAAAGGAAAAATAAAAATAAGTTGGTAGTGCAGATTTATGTAGATGACATTATTTTTGGTGCTACTAACAATTACCTTTGCGAAGAATTTGCTAAATTATTGCAGAGTGAATTTGAGATGAGCATGATGGGAGAATTGAACTACTTCCTTGGACTTCAAATCAAACAATCTAAGGAGGGAATCTTCATCAATCAAGCTAAGTACATCAACGAAATGCTAAAGAAGTTTGATATAGATGGAAACAAATCAATTGGCACTCCCATAAGCTCATCATGCAAGTTAGACAAAGATGAATCAGGTAAGTCCGTAGATCAAAAACTGTATAGAGGTATGATTGGATCACTATTATATCTTACAGCAAGTTGACCTGATATCATGTTTAGTGTATGCATGTGTGCTAGGTATCAATCTAATCCTAAGGAATCACACCTAATCGCAGTAAAAAGAATTTTTAAATATCTAATAGGAACAAAAGATATAGGATTATGGTACTCTAAAGAATCAAACATAAACCTAGTAGGATACACTGATTCCGATTTTGCTGGTTGCAAACTTGATAGAAAGAGCACCAAAGGGTCATGTCAGTTCTTAGGAGAAAACTTGATCTCATGGTTTAGCAAGAAACAAAACTCGGTTGCACTATCTACGGCTGAAGCCGAATATGTTGCTGTCGGAAGTTGTTGTGCTCAAATTTTATGGATTAAGTAACAACTTGAAGATTATGGCATTAAACAAAATAAGATTTCCATAAACTGTGATAACACAAGCGCCATAAATCTAACTAAAAATTCAATTCAACACTCAAGAACTAAACATATTGAGATAAGACATCACGTCATAAGAGATCATGTATTAAATGGTAATGTGGTGTTTGAATTCGTGTATACTGATGATCAACTTGCTGACATCTTCACAAAATCCTTAAGTGAAGATTGTTTTTGTATTCTTAGAAGAGGATTAGGAGTGATTGATCCATTCGACTGATACTCCCCTATAATTCATTAATTTTGATGATTAGTTTATGTTGGATATAGGATTTCACGTCAGTGATCATCAAATCATTTCTAAGTATAAATTCTAAGGATTTCTACATTTCTTATATTTTGAGCAGAATTGATTAAGACTCTAAGCGTGTGCCAGAGTTCGAGTCGACTCGAATAGATTTTAGAGTCGGCTCGTGAAGGAGTCGACTCGCGCATATTTAGGAGTCGACTCGAGGTCGAGTCGACTCGCGACTTATCGGAGTCGACTCGAGGTCGGAAATCCGAATTTTAACTTTCTTCCTTGATTTCTTCCGTCCTTCGAGTCCATCCTTCCGTATTAGGTCAAAAATGCCTAGAAAAGCAGTTGTCCCGAGCTGGAAGAGACCTCTCTCCACGAGCGGCGCCAAGAGACGGTCCAAGGCGAGAAACGAACCCGTGAGGCCATCACCTCCGGTTCCTTCTCCGCCGAGGACGGTTCCCTCGCAACCGTGCGCCAAGAGGGTTGTCTCTACCGGGAGACAAGTCAACTTTGACTTCCTCTCCCGAGAAGGGTTCAACCTAGGGCATCACCTTAGAGCCCAAAACTTAGAATATTTTTGTTCTCTTGACCTCCCTACCTACCCAGGGTGGGTTAGAAAATTTTATGGGACCGTCATAAGGGGTGGCGGTGGTGTCCAAGGGGTAGTAGCCAATGTCCCCATTATCATTTCAGAAGATCTCATTGCTAGGGTCCTCCACTTGTCTCGCGATGGGATCGCTCCCACACATCCCACAGACAGGATAGAGGCCCTTACGGCCATTTTAGGGAGACCACCCCAATCCCCCATAGAGGAGGTGTCTGCAAATCAGTTTTCGGCTGAAAATGCGACTCCTCCTGAGCATCATATCTAGGACCCTTTTTCCTAAGACTGGTCGATTTGACTTTGTCTCAGAAAAGGACCTAGCATTGATGTTCTACATTCTACATGACATTCCCCTAAACTTTCCAAAGCTAATCTATAGGTATCTCTGTGAACCCTTAGATAAGCCTAGGCTAAATCTTCCCTACGGTATGCTCTTTACACTTATCTTTAGGAAATTAGAGGTCCCTATCCTTGAGGGAGAACCCACACGCTCCCTCAAGCACACTGATCATATGGGTGCAGAGACTCTTCACAGAATGGGCTTCCATAAAGTAGAGGGAGTTTGGGTTAGGAGAACATCTTCATCCACACCATCTGACCCTACTACTCACCATTCACCTAGCCCTGACCATGACCAGGACCACTACACAACTCCTCCCACTTTTTCATCCACTTTTGGTCCCTCATTCCCAACTGAACCATCCACTTCAGCTAGACCATCTACAGCTTCACCACCTCAGCAGCTCCTAGAGGTCAGGATCAGCCCTGAGCAGCTCCGGAAGCTGAGAGATGAGATAGTGAGAGAGCTGCGAGGTCCACTTTTAGTGCTCCTTCCACTGATGTCATCCCCTCCACAGCAGCTGTATCTATGATGATCGCAGAGGTTAGAGAGGAGATGTCTCACATGAGGAACTTGGTCCAGGGTCAGTATTTGAGCCTTTAAGCCATTAAGGAAGACACGAGACAGATGCGAGACAACATCAGAAAGGAGCTTGGAAGGCAAAGTCAAGGTGCGGAAAGGCTTGCAAATGCCTTAATCTTCAAGCTTGACACTATTCAAAAGAATGTGACCCAGCTAACTGAGATACAATCTAAGGCCACCTCGAAGATCATCACACAACTAGGGAATGTATCTGAGGGGATAAGCTTGGTCATGCGACATACTAGACTGAGTATGGGAGCCACATCCTCCACTACTAGACGACCCTAGTGTATTTTTGATTTTATGATGTACAGTCCCTTGAGGACTTTTCTGATATGTATTCATTTTTGTACTTACTATAATGAATAGAGATTTTCCTTCAAAAATCTGATTGCAATTTGACTTATTATCTCTTTATATTTTATGTGCTTTTTGATGAGAAAAATGTAAAGGGATATAAACAAAAGAAACATTCTTAAACAAAGGGATATAAACAAAAGAAACATTTTTAAGCAAAAATGTAATTTGTTCTTAGTGGATTCAATACCTCGAGGCTGATTATTTCTCTGTTGGGGCTCCTCAAGGAGTAATCTCCAAAATCTGTTCAAGGGATATTTGGAGATTAGTTGAAACATATTAAAGAACAAATTGTCAGATTTTTCCCTCTCTAATCAAAAAAAATTTAATAAAAAAATCTGAACAAAGTTCGAACAAAAGAGAATGCAAATATTGAGGGGGAGAATCAAAATTATAAGCAATTTAAATTGAAAGAATATAAGCCAAACAATTGAGTGTATGCTTTGAAGACTTATTTAATTCCAAATGAAAGGGGGAGCCTTAATTTCAAAGTTTACTGACTCATACCTTTCAATTTTGGATACACTAAATGACTAGACATTTGAATTCATTTTGAAACTTTACTATAAGTCAATTCATGTCTGAGCAATTCACTTTATAAATACTCAATATTTTGTCATCATCAAAAAGGAGGAGATTGTGGAGTGATTGATTAAACCTCTATTTTGGTTTTGATGAGCTCAAAGCATTTGAGTATATCTTATGTTATACTAATGAATTCAATCTAGTATTTCAGGCATATATTTGTATATTTTCAATTAAGTGCCTCAAGCTTTGGTTCAAAATAAGTTGAACAAGTATTGAACCCTATTTGAACCAAGGGTTGATTCTCGAGTCGACTCCGGAAGATTACGAGTCGACTCCAAATGGTTTAGAGTTTCTGGCACCAGCTCGAGTCGACTCCGATACTCTACGAGTCGACTCCGACTGAGAACAGAAAGAAAGACAGAAAGATGGTTTTCAGACCCTGTCAGCGAGTCGACTCCAGAAGGCTTCGAGTCGACTCCGATGCTTGATGAGTCGACTCTCTACAGATCCGAGTCAACTCCAAGGAGTAACAGACAGAAAGATAGAGAGGTATTTTCTAGATCCTATTACTGAGTCGACTCCAGAAGGATGCGAGTTGACTCCAATGTTTGACGAGTCGACTCCTAATCATGCTAGAGTCGACTCTCAGAGGAAAGCGGACTAAAAGGCAGAGAACCAAACTCAGTGACCCTATGAACGAGTCGACTCCGAGAATTTCAGAGTCGACCCCAAGTCAGCCGAGTCGACCCCAACAAAGTGCGAGTCGACTCCGAGGCAGCTCAGATCAACAGAAAGAGGATCGGTTTTTCAGGCTCCGAGAGCCGAGTCGACTCCAAGAGGATCCGAGTCAACTCGAGAGAGAAATGCAGAAAAATAGATCTCTGGAATTCTGAGAACGAGCCATCTCCAAAATGCCGAGTCATCTCCAGATCTTGGCAAGTCGACTCCAGGCTTGGACCGAGTCGACTCCAGGTTGGGACGATACTTTAATTCAAATTATGAATAGTGGGCGAGTCGTCTCCAGTAAAGCATGAGTCGACTCCAGCAACAGCCGAGTCGACTCCAGATCGAGCGAGTCGACTCCAACCCCAACGGATACATTGTCAGGAGGTGCAGACTGTGCAGAACGACTACAAATCAGTGTCTAACGGCTATTTTTCAAAATGGACTGTTTAAATAGCCAGAGTAAACAGTAGTAGACAAAAAGAGAGTTACTCTATCTGTGTATTAAGGCATTTCTAACTACCAAGAGTCCATTGAGAGAAAAGACAAGCAAAAGAAGGAAGAAACGCATTCTTTATTCCTAAAAGTTTTTCCTTCGCATTCAAGGCTCTTTTTCTGACATCAAATCTTCAGTGCACTCAAAGAGGAGACTCAGAGTTCGAGAAGCCCTTTCTTCCTCTTCCGAAATCTGTTTGAGAGCTTCTAACTTTACTCTATTCATATTGATTCATATTTGCTTTTTAAGAAGCTTTTCTTGTATCTTTTCCTAAACTGTTTTTCTTACTTGATTCAATCAGGGGATTGAATCAAGGGTTGTAAGGTTTGTTGGTGAGCCAAAGGAAAAACCAACGGTGTAAGGGTTTGATTGTAATCCCGGAAAAACAATCGGGTGGTTCTAGTCGGTGAGCCTGTGAAAACCGACCGAGTTCGTTGTGATCTCACGAAAACAACAAGTTGGGTTGTGATCTTGTAAAACAACCGGCTGTAATCCAAGGATTATAGTGAACTCCCAAGTGAAGCTTGGGGAGTGGACGTAGGAGCAAGGGTTGGCTTCGAACCACTATAAAATTTTCTTGTGTTTGCATTGGCTATTTGTCTCTTCCAATCTCCTCATCAAGTAGCTTAATTAACCTGCTTGCATTAGATTTAATTATTTACTAATCAAGTTTTAATTTGTCAATAATTAATCCAAACCCAATTCACCCCCCTCCTCTTGGGTTGTCTCCGTGGGCAACAGTTTAGTAAATATGTCTGCTAATTGTTTGTCTGTGTAAATATAATCTAGGACAATATCTCATTTTTGCACATAATCTCGTAAGAAGTGATATCTAATATCTATGTGCTTCGATCTAGAGTATTGAATCAGATTTCTAGACAAATTAATAGCACTAGTATTATCACACATAATCGAAATATGATCATATGACAAATCAAAGTCATGTAATTGTTGTCTCATCAAAAGAATTTGTGCAAAACAACTACCGGAGGCGATGTATTCCGCCTTCACCGTAGAAAGTGCAACTAAGTTTTGTTTTCGACTAAACCATGAAACTAAGGCATGTCTAAAAAATTGGCAAGATCCGCTAGTACTTTTTTGGTCTAACCTACATCCAACAAAGTTTTCATCAGTATATCCAACTAGGTCAAAATTCGTACCCTTAAGATAGAATAGGACTAGATTTTGAGTGCCAATAAGATATCTAAGGATACGTTTAACAACTATAACATGTGATTTCTTAGGACAAGATTGAAATCGAGCACATAAGCACACACTAAATATAATATTAGGTCTGCTTGCCATTAAATATAAAAGCGAGCCAATCATACCGCAATACATCTTTTCATCAACACTTTTACCGTTTTCATCCTTATCAAGCTTTGTTGATGGACTTATAGGAGTTTGTTCGTCCGATTCCTGCCTACCTAAAAATGCGCTAGACAGATCGTTGTTAGAACCGACGATCAAAAGTTGAATTTAAATTCTACTCTTACCTTTCCTACCCGAAGAATAGTGGTTGTAAGAGGTCGATCCACAGGAAGGCGATTGGAGTTGCATAAAAATTAGAACGTTCACTCGGATTTGAAATTGATTTTTGAATGATGAAAGGAAAACATTATTTTGAGGATGTTGATGGATTCTCTAGTCTACCGGAGAATGTTTTAAATTGAAATTACCTAAAAGACAGGTACTTAGATTTAAAGAGCATTTATATTTTTAACTAATCAGAGAAAAGCTTTGGCATAAATTAAACTGGATGAAAAACAGTGCTAAGAAGATCAAAAGCCTAGAACATAAATTGCATAAAGGAAAATTAGATGTGTTGCATAAAAAGAAAAAATAAACGGTTGCATAAAGAAAACAGAAATTTAACTAAGCCTAGAACAAGGATTGCATGAAAGAGAAATGATAGATTTACTAAAAAGAAAATTCATTACAAATAAAAGTGGAGATTGGAAACCTAATGTTTCTTCTCTTTTGCAAATAACATAAAAAAAATAAAACAAAAAGCCTCTTCCTCCCGTTAGAACATAAAATATTTTTTTTTACTCTTTTCTTCCCCAAAAATAGAGGATTGCTCTGTTCTTCTCTTCCCCACCGAGCTCTCTCTTTCCTTCTTCTTCTTTGGACCCCGCCGGCTACTCCCCTCCCTCGAGCCTCCTCTCCTCTTCCTCTTTTATAGATCGCCCCCACCCCTTGCAGTCGGTGATGGATCCTGATGACTCGGGCATGAATGATGGCAGACGCAAGGAAGGAGAGGGCGGACGGGCGCGAAGGAGGTAACGGACACGGGATCGCTGGGAGGAGGCGATCGTCCGGGTTGCTTGGATCACGGACGGAAGGAGCCGGATTTTGTTCTTTGGGCCACAGAGGGATGGGATGCTTGCAGTCGGAAGGAGTGGATCACAGGATGGTGTGCTTCACGAACGGCTGGGACGTTGGCTGAGGCGGAGGAGCTGCAGTCTTGATCACGGAAGAGCTGGGGTCAGCCGTGATCGATGGAGCAGGCGTGGGATGCTGGGATTCCGGCTCGGGATTCCTTCTTTGGACCACGGTTGAGAGGCGGGCTGGTGGGAGGAGCCGGACGCGATCGCTGGGAGTTTGGATCACGGCTTGAAATCGGAAGGGAGCTTGATCCATGGATGTTCACCGCTTGAAAAATGGGATTACGGGAAGGGGGTGGAGCCGAACGCGATCGCTGGGAGGATGAAGCTGGGCGCAGTTTGTGAGGCGCTGATGCTTCACATGTGTGGGAGCTTGATCCGATCACGAGATGGACGGCTGTGATGATGGCGTGATCCGTGAGATGCTAGGAGGACTCGTTGACGATGCGGACGGAGTGGATTTATTTGAGATGTTGATGATTGGCTGGGCAGATGGTCGAGAAGGAGATGATCGCGGGGCCTTGATGCGGGACTGATTTGGTAGGTGACCTGATGGATGGCGCAGGATTTCATGCTTGTATGGCAGCTGGGGAATTTGTTGAGCTCGGGCTGTCGGGCATTGGACTCAAACCCAATGTTATTGGGTCTCTTAGATTCCTTGCACTCAAACACAAATACAATGTTAATTCATTAATTTTATCATTAAAAATTAACTATAATACTAATTAAGGTGGTACGATGATTGCACTTTTGTGCTCTCATCACACCCCCCAACTAGCTTATTGCTAGTCTCTAGCAATTTAGTGCGAAAATGATAAGAGTACAAAAGTGTTATTTATTATATAAATATACTAAGATAAATACTTACTTTCGTAGAGCATTACGATTGTACTTAGCACGTGCAACAAGCCGTTAAACCCCTAGGTTATCCTAGTGGACGAGTGTTGTCTCGTGAGGGTTTGCAAAGAAGTTACCCACAAACTTCATTAGTCAGGAATTTCCAAATTTTAACTCAAAATTTGAACAAGTATTACTGTATGAAACTAGAATTGCAAGGACAATAAAGACTTGTTGTTATCATATTTAAACAGACTCTAACTCAAGTTTCATTACACCCCATCTATTTGCTAACAAGTCAAGAATGTAGTGAGGTGCAAGATAGTATCATATAAATGAGTGGCTTTTACTTACTTCCAACATGATTACTCCATTTTTCAAGACTTTCTAGAGTTAAATGGTAATGAACACCCCAGATTTATTTATTCATTTATATTTTTTTTTCAGACTAAATGCTAAGAAGAATGACTTGTGCAATATGTAGCCTTATTAAGCTTTCTAGCTAACCCATGTAGCGAGTGTTAGGCCAATAACTCCCGATCCAGATGGCTCAGGGCACTAGGTGTAGAAACACCCTAACAGGCTTAATAACTTAAGTTAACTAGGCTTCAAGGCCAAATTAGTCACTCAGAGTTTAATCTCAATCATCCTCACCTTTTTACGCGAACACTCGCTGCTTGCCAGGCAAGAGGCCCGGTTACTCAGTGAGAAGACTTAAAATAAACTCATTATTTTATTTTATTTTATCTCTTTTTTTTTCTTTTTTTTTTGATTAGGGTGTTCATCATGCATGTAACTTTAAATTATCCCAAAGATTAAAAGTATTCAAATTAGTTGCAAGTATATATACCCCACTATTCATGTGCTTACGTGTAGGTGCTAAATCATCTTGTATCATATTAGCAGAAGATAGGTGGGATGAAAACTCAAGCTAGAACTGCTATCATATTCCTTAACTCAAAGCTATTGTCAAAATAATTCCTACTTTATAAAAGTTATTCCTAGGTTCTTCGGTGTTTAGCATGCTGAATTTTTTTTTTTTGAAAACCATGGCTGAACCTGATCGGGTTGCCTACGTACCCCTTCACAAGGGAAATCAAGCCACACGTAGTTCTTTTAAAATTTCAAAAATACAGCGGAAAAATGAATCAAACAATTTAATTCATGCATGCTTACAAGATCAAATCTAGAAATCAGCACATTAAGAACACATAGGATTATGCCGGAATCGTTTAAACAATTATGCTAAAACTTTTATGCATGATTAACTATCAGATCTGAAACTTAAGAACTCTATTCCAATTAATCTCTGAATATCCATTGAATGGATTCTGGAGATATCTCCGTGAGGAGCCCCAAAAGAGGGTAAAACCTCGGGGAATCGGACCTAGACCTTGACACCATAATAAATGATTAATGCTAGATTAATATCTTTTATGATGGATGAAAGTTGTGAATCTGATTCTTGACTTCGCAGCCACGCACACGAATGGCCTCTACGAGAAGTACACGCGAAGTACTGAAGGATCTTCTTCCGCAACAGTGCTAGCAGTTGCAGAACACTTGAAAACTGAAATCTGCCCGTCGGGATTCAATCAACTCTTGATCAATCGTCTTGAAGCAGATGGAGATGAGGTTTGTAAGAAAAGTAGAGGACTCAGATCTGATCTTGAATCTTCTAGATATTCACCCTGAAAACCCTATCTAAAATGGAGAAGAAGAGGAAGAGGAGGCGGGTGAGGAAGAAGGCTGCAATGGATGTGTTTTTGGTGCCCATGTTTGACCCCTTTTAATGGCCTCCGAATTTTCATTCAAAATTTGAAATTTATTTTCAGAAAACCTCTTTTAGTTGGCACATGCAAAGGAATAGGAACAACCCAAATCAGATCTCAACCAAATTTGATTTAAATTCAAATTTTAAATACATGTGCAAGAGGGAAGGAATTTGAAATCCATGCGGCAAGGTAAAACACTTCATAATTTCGAAATCACCTCTTGAAATTCGAATTTAATCCATTCAAAAACTCATACATCACCTTGGCTGATGGTTTGAGTGATTAAAATCATTTAACACATTGCTTAATGTTTGAATTTAAATTCAAATAACAAACAATGTCGCCATGTGTCAAGCAATGGGTCCATGTGCCATGCAATAATTTTGGTTTATTTAAAATTCATGAAATCCAATTCCATGTCACCAATAATTGCCACATCATCTGAGCCTAATCTCCTTAGGTTGCACCTAATCAAATTTGGTCAAACCCGAATTAAAACAAAGCAATTTGGTTGAACCCAATCTAATCAGGTCAGACCCTGATTGAGCTCAAATTGAATCCAATTCAATTTTGGCTCATGCAAACTCAATCAAATTGAATTAATTACTTTGTGTTGGACCTAATCCAATTAGGTCAATCCCCAATTAAGAACAAATTAATTTAAAATTAATTTGATCAGCTTAAGTCCTTTTTGGTTCTAACCTAATCCAATCAGGTCAAAATCCTGATTGAGCCCAAACTTGAATCCAATTCAATTTGGCTCATCCTTAGCACAATTACTCAATCAAATTGAGTTTATTAGTAATTTAATTACTAATTAATCCTTCAATAATTACTTTAATTATTTTATAAGATAATTTGTCAATCAAATTGACCAAATTATTCCTGAATGATTCTTAATCATTCATCAGCTTTCTTGATCAATCAGGAATCTTTTATGCGTGTGACCTCATAGGTTCGAACCTAAGCCAGTAGTATAGAAACAATTTCCTACACTAATTGATGTGACCATCTAGCAATGGTACCCAACGTCCGGATAGGCCGAATATATGCGAAGCAAATATTCTGGAATCCTGAACTATGGTTACTGTGTAATTCAATCCCTTTGACTCCTAATGCCAGGATGACTTAGAGCTCACTGTCAACCCTATAATTAGTACATCGATTATGTGATTAACTTTAGATATCCCGTGACTCCTCACTGGGATTACCCTGGCCAAGGTTTTGCTAAATTAATCACAAGACATTATCTCCTGTTTTCAAGAGGGGTCAATTCCATCTTGACTCACAACTGACTACGCAAGTACTTGACTGCACCCAGTGACCTTCCGTCACTGAATTAGAAATTCAGATAGTCCGGTACCAAAGTACAGTGAGTTGCTTGCTAGTCACAGGTTGCGGTCTCAGGTCAGAGGGCCAAACTTATACCCATATCCACTCGGAACATCTCTCGACAGTAGAGCGTTCCAAAATTGGTCACGTTCAGTGAAATGTACTCCTACACTTCACCTGTGTGGCATACCAGTGTCTCCACACTCCGTGGTTAAGAGGACAACCAACGTATATGTCATACAATGACCTAATCTCGATAATGCTATCGTCCTAGTAACAACATATCATTTGGTCGCGAACAAGTTTAAGGACTCAAAGATAAATCCTCCTTTATCATAACATAAATCCTAAGGACTTCATCGTATAAGAGTTCATTTGAAGATGAAATGATGAATAATGCCAAATAATACTTTATTAATTTATCAATTTATTTACAAAATTCAATCATCAATATGCTGACGATTGACATTTAGGATACAAATCCCAACAACTCCCACTTAGCCTAATGCCAATCGGCACAGTATCTAATACCCATCTTCGACTTGTGTTCGTCGAACTCTTTGATGTCGAGGACTTTGGTAAATGGGTCAGCCAGATTTTCTTTTGTGTCAATCTTCTGAAGATCAATATCACCTCGATCGATGATCTCTCGAACTAGGTGGTAGCGATGTAGAATATGCTTGATCCGCTGATGTGCTTTAGGTTCCCTTGCTTGAGCTATGGCCCCAATATTGTCACAAAATACAGGCACTGGACCATCAATGGAGGGTGTCACTCCAAGCTCGGTGATGAACTTCCGCAACCATACAGCTTCCTTGGCGGCATCAGATGCTGCGATATATTCTGCTTCACATGTAGAATCTGCCACTGTATGCTGCTTGGAACTCTTCTAGCAGATGGCCCCACCCTTAAGAGTGAAGATATATCCTGACACGCTCTTGCTATCATCTTGATCTGACTGAAAACTTGAATCAGTATCTCCCTCAAGTTTTAAGTCAGAATCACCATAGACAAGCCACTGATCTTTAGTATTTCTCAAATACTTAAGGATGGTTTTACAATCTTCCAGTGGTTGCTACCTGGATCAGACTGGTATCTGCTCTCCTAGTGAGTATGCCACGTCTGGTCTAGTACATGTCATGGCATATATTATAGATCCCACTACCGAAGCATATGGAATTCTATCCATACTCTCTCTTTCTTGAGGGGTTGTCGGACAATCCCTTTTAGAGAGGTTAATTCCATGGCCCATCGGAAGATAGCCTTTCTTGGAATTAATCATACTGAACCTCTTCAGTATAGTATCAATGTATGTGGATTGGGATAATCCAAGCAATCTTCTAGATCTATCTCTATAGATCTTCATCCCTAGGATGTAAGATGCTTCTCCCAAATCCTTCATAGCAAATTGAGATGATAGCCAAACCTTTATTCCTTGTAATGCAGGAATGTCATTTCCGATTAAAAGAATGTCATCCACATACAAAATAAGGAATATAATAACTGAACCATTTGCCCATTTATAAATGCAAGGTTCCTCTTCATTCTTAATGAAGCCATATGTTTTGATTACCTTATCAAAACGTATATTCCAACTCCGTGAAGCTTGCTTTAATACATAAATGGATTTTTGAAGCTTGCACACTTTAGACTCATCTGCAGATGTAAAACCTTCAGGTTGTATCATATACACTTCTTCTTCTAAATCTCCATTTAGAAATGCGGTCTTTACATCCATTTGCCAGATTTTATAGTCTAAATGTGCTGCTATCGCAAGCACAATCCGAATGGACTTGAGTGTTAGATGTATGCCCTAGAAGCCAATCTGGCTGACACATTATTAATTCTAGGGACATAATTTTGTACTTGACTATTTATTATTGAATAAATAAAAGGCATCTTTTCATTCATATTGTTTATGTGTCTATGAATCGTCCAAGGAATTAATAAGATGATGATACATATTCTCAAGAGTTGAGAATTTGAGCCATGTATCATTGGTGATTAATTTCTAAATGCTCCTGATCAATGGATCATCACGAGGACGGTGATCGATCCGATCAGTGCACAGATCACTTTCCTTCTGGATGGACAAGACTTGAGTCCACAGTGTAGGGACACTGAAGTGATAGTGCAGGTGCTTGTTAGAGAACAAGGGTACTGAGCGTGACCAAGACAAGAAGTCACTTGGATGTCTATCCACTCGTCAGTGACTTGCTTGATGTTGCAGTAGTGTGACTGGTCCTTTGACCTGCGGTGCTTCGGCTACTCACAGTGAGGTTATTGTAGTTTGACTGCACACATACATGGTCTCTAGCCATATGGATCCATGCAGTGTAGATTGGCTGCAGTAGGTTCACTGTAGGAGTTGGGTATGCACCTATAAGGAATCTATCGACCTTGATAGAAGAGGAGTGATCCTATGTGATTTGTTAGACTGAGTTCTAAGACCTTGGCCAGGGCAGTAATATAAAGTGGAAAAATAGTTTTCCACTATCGAACTCAAGTCGAATAAATCTTGACATATGACAGACGATGGGGTTTGACGAGTTGTCCATGACCTCCGTCCTGTAGGGATCCACGATAGTAGGACTGTATCACATGTTAACTGCACCTAGAGGTTCATCATTCCATTCTGCTGGGTAGCCACTACATGCTGCTAGGTGTCACTGGTGGATGGTGGGACTCACAGGGATTATCTCGATGATCGATAAACCCTAATGAGTTGAGTTGGAATCGTTCCAACACATTGAAAGGAGTTTTCAATGATATTGAGATAGAGATCACAATATATCTCACTACCAGTCAGAATAGAACCTATGGGGTCACACACACTAGAAGTATTGACCGATCCGATGGTTGAAATCGTGATTAAGAATCACAAGTAATCAATTTGATTGATAAAGAAGTTGAAGAAGGAACCAAGGGAATTAATTAATTGGACTTGAAACAAGAGTCCTACTTCGGGTAGGATTCCTAGAATCCTAATTGGATTAGGACTGGGAATCCTAGTTGGAGTAGGACTGGGATTCCTACTTGGAATAGGATTCCTACAATCCTAATGAGATTAGGAATTTTGAATTAAAATAGGATTCCTACTTGGAGTAGGATTCCTAGAAATCCTAATTAGATTAGGACTTCGGATTCAAATAGAGTCCTAATTGGATTAGGACTAAAATTAAACAAATCCTAATTGGATTAGGATTCCTTAAGTCTAAATTAATTAATAATCTAATGAATCAACATGACTCCTAATTGGATTAGGATTGAAGAGTTCAATTGAGTCATGGTTCATTCAAGTCCTAGTTGGATTAGGACTAGCATAGATTGAACCCAATTGGCTAATCCTAATTGGATTGGGATTAAACCATAAGAGAGGCACCCAATCCTCTTTGGAAGAGGATTAGGGCATCACAAGAAGGAGGGATCACGCCCCTCCTCCTCTCCTTGTGTGCGGCATGAAGAGAGGGGCCGGCGCCCCCCTTCTCTCTTTGGAAAGTTATCTAGGGCTCCAACTTTGGAGGAGCCCTTGATGGCTATAAGAGGGACTATGAGGCCGGCACCCTAAGGCATTGAAACCTCTCTTCCTCCAAGCCGTGGCCCTCTCCTTTCCTTGGTGTTCTCAGCCGCAAGCAAGGGAAAAGCTCTCCAAGTGTTGGCGGCCTCCTTCCCTTCCCTTCCTTCATCCAACACAAGGAACAAGAGAAGGCTGCGTAGGGGATCATCTTCTTCCTCTTCTTCATCCTTCTTCTTTCTCCTTCTAAGCACAATCAAGAGTTGATTGAGAGGAAGGACATCAGCCATCAAAGCTATCTCTGCAAGGGAGCTAGCACCCCGGTGAGATAGAAAGCTTGGATCGGATCCTGCTTCGTGTGGATACCCGTAGAGGCCGGACGTTTGAACGGCTTCAAGCGAACCCTCTTCCAAAACCACGAATTCAGATTTGCGGTGATCATCTACCCGCACAAGGTGAAGATTTGATCTTCCTAATAGTTTTAAAAGTTTTAATTCTTACCTAATTACGAAAGGTCTCGAAACAACGTTCATGCGATGAACGTCGAACCCGTGCATGCCGATTCCGCTGCCATCTGATTTAATTTTTGAAATATCAGCGGCATGGGCGGGTTCCCAACAGTGGTATCAGAGCCTAGGCTTCGTAGATTAAGGTAAGAATTAAATATCTAAAGGCTTATTAGATCTGAAAATTGAATGATCATGCATGCTGAAAAATTCTGCATGCAGATTTTTTAGGGGTGCTGATTTTTGCATGCTGATTTTTATGTGATAAAAAGATGATTCTAATTGCATTGTTAATGGGATTACAAAGTTTAGAATCATGATTAGCATGATCAGCGACCTATGTCATGATATAATCAGTTAGTTTTCAGATCTGAAAATTATGATTGTTGCATACGGTGATGATCATAGGATTCAAATCCTTTTGGTATCAAATGTAATGACCTGCGATGTGATCTGCGATGTCATGTAATTTTTCAGATGCTTGCATGCATCTTATTTGATGTTTTGAGAGGCCTGCGTGCCTCCTAAAAGGAGATGTAATTTATTTTTATTTTTATTTTACGTCTGGTTGTATTTCTATGATGTGATGTACATCAACGATCAAGTTGAAGCAAAGGCATGAGATGAAAGGTGATCTAAGCGGTTGATGGCGATGGGATCAAGAGTTGATCAAGGATCGAATCAAGGAGGCTTAGAACCAATTCAAGAGTTGAAGACCACTTGATCGATTGATGTGCATGTGCTTGTAATACGACCTAATTAGAATCCATGATCATCACCTATTTAAAGTTTAACTTTATTTGATGCTGCGATTATAACTGCCTGTGATGTACCGTTTGCATGAGATGTGAATGCGAGTCGGGTAGATAGGTTTACATGTGATGTAGCAAACCCAATTGAGACCTAAATCAAAACCTCCTCAATCAAGTCGAGAGTGAACCGACATGAGCAAGTCATATTAGATTAATTGATCTAATTGGTGTCTAGGAAAGCATGAAAGGTGGTTACTTAATTAGGACCTTACTCTCTGAGTAAGGGGAGCCTCCCACCTGCTTACCTGGCCAATTGTTCGATTACCTCTTATGAAGGGCTCAAGTTGCAAACACTAAGACCTGATTAACCAATATTAAGTCAATAGGTCTTCCACTGTAGTAGAGCAGCTAAGGCCTTTCTGATGTTGATTTGTCTCGGCTGGACACAGTGGTCAAGTTGCATCGGGGGGCTGGATCTCTCTATAGACATGAGATGTTGTAGGGTAAAGGTGGGGTTGGGCACCAATAACTGTTAGGTGAGGACCCAATGACGACTTTATTCCTACGGTTATACGGTGGGTCTGACTTAACTAAGAAATGGGACCAATAACTGTTAGGTGAGGTCTTCATGGCTTAGAGACCAAGTTACACTGCAACATGCTTGAGAAGCATTGTACAAGAGTTGTACACTCATCCATCTATGTGTCACCAATAACTGTTAGGTGAGGTGGCATGTAAATTGGTGGGACCGCAGTACCCACTAGAAACCCTAGTCGTGTGGGATTTTCGTTTCCCTACCAGGGGAGTGCGAGGGATTCGAGAAAATAGTGGGAGTTACATTTGTTCTAAAAGACCTTAGAACAGATTAGGATCAAGTACAAAAGTCTAACTAGAATCTTTACTCTCTGCAGATACAATGTCGGCTTCAAACCCTTTGACCCGTATTCTTGAGACCAACCGACTGACCGGAACCAATTACAAAGACTGGTTTAGAAATCTCAAAATAGTTTTGGACTGTGAGAAGATAGGCTACATACTCGATTCAGATATCTCCACACTACCAGCACGTCCTACTGATGTTCAGCGTGAAATGCATAAAAAGTGGTTGGATGATGACATTAGAGTAAAATGCTATATGATGGCATCCATGTCTAATGAACTCCAATGCCAGCATGAAAATATAAAGACTGCTAGGGACATACTGGCACACCTGCAAGAGTTGTATGGTGAGCAGAGTCGCACAGCTCATTTTGAAGTGTCCAAGAGGCTCTTCAAAGCGAAGATGCGCGAGGGGCAGTCTGTCCATGATCACGGTCTGACCATAATCAAGGACCTAGAGGAGCTTGAGAAGCTCGGTATGGACATGCACAAGGAATTGCAAGTGGATTTGATCCTACAGTCACTTCCTGATTCATTTGGTCAGTTTATAGTAAACTACCACATGAATAAGATTGAATGCACTAAGACTGAACTAATCAACATGTTGGTAACTGCTGAGGGAGCCTTGAAAGGTTCAAGGGGCAATGTCCTTGCTGCTGAGTTGACTTATGGTTCCAAGAGAAAGTCTACTTGGAAGAAAAAGAAGCCTGCTAAGAAGCAGAAGAAAGACAAGAAGCTAAAGAAGGAAGTTCAAAAGAAAAAGGCTAACGACAAAAGAAAATGTTTCCACTGCAATGTCGAAGGCCACTGGAAGAGAAACTGTCCTTCATACCTCGAGAGCCTGAAGAACAAGAAAGGTGACATACCTTCAGAAGGTATAGACTTGCTCATAATTGAAACTAATCTAACGGTTTCTTCTACTTCTAGTTGGGTTATAGATTCTGGTTCTAGTGCTCATTTGTGCACTACCATGCAGGGTCTAAAGGAAAGTAGAAGGCTGGCGGAAGGTGCGGTAACCCTTCGGGTTGGCAACGGGGCAAAAGTTGCTGCTGTGGCTGTAGGCACCTACCATCTGCGACTACCGTCTGGATTTAGTTTAATACTTAGAGACTGCTATTATGTACCTGTTGCTAGCAGAAATTTGATTTCTGTTTCATGTCTAGCACAGGAAGGTCATGTTTTTACATTTGACAAAGACTGCTGTTCTATTTATTTGAGAAATAAAATAGTCGCACGTGGTTTCATGATTGACAGTCTCTATCATTTACATATGGATGTATCTGTGAATGTTACCGAGCAAGATGTGAGTGCCAAAGGATCCAAAAGATCCAGAGATGAGATAAACCAAAGATATTTGTGGCACCTCAGACTTGGCCATATTGGAGAGGATAGGATGAACAAAATGGATAAAGATGGGCTTCTCGGCTCATTGACTTCCGAGTCATATCTAGTTTGCGAGTCCTGTCTTCAAGGAAAAATGGCTAGACTGCCCTTTGTAGGACATGGGGAGAGGACCACTGAAATACTTACCCTAATACATACAGATGTATGTGGCCCATTCGATGTGCTAGCCAGGGGTCGTTATTCTTACTTCATTACCTTTACCGATGATTATTCACGGTATGGGTATGTGTATCTTATGAGACACAAGTCTGACTCTTTTGAAAAGTTCAAAGAGTTCAAGAATGAAGTAGAAAAACAAACTGAAAAACCTCTTAAGGCTCTTCGATCAGATCGAGGAGGAGAATACCTTAGTAGAGAATTCCGGGACTATCTCAAAGAAAACGGCATAGTCTCACAATGGACACCTCCGGGTACACCTCAACTCAACGGGGTGTCAGAGAGGAGGAATCAGACCCTATTGGATATGGTCAGGTCCATGATGAGCTTCACTGATTTACCTATGCTCCTTTGGGGAGATGCCTTACTCACAGCGATTTATTTATTGAATAGAGTTCCCTCTAAATCCGTTCCTACCACACCGTATGAGATATGGCATGGTAAGAAACCAAGTCTGGGTCATCTCAAGATTTGGGGATGTCCGGCCCACGTCAAGCGACTACAGGCGGACAAGTTAGAGGCTAGGACCATAAGTGCTCGTTTTATAGGATATCCTAAAGAGTCATTAGGATACAATTTCTACATCTCAGAGGATCACAATGTGTTTGTGAGCCGTCATGCCATCTTCTTGGAAAATCAGTTTATCCTTGATAGAGGCAGTGGGAGGAAAATTGAGCTTGAAGAGAAAGTCTCTGAAAAGCAACGAGTCATGGATCCTATAGAACCCATTCATAAAGAGCCAGTACACGATGTCCCTCAACCACCTCGTAGATCTAGTAGGGTCTCCCATCCTCCCGATAGATACTTAGGTATACTAGAAGAGGATACCGAGAAAATGTTCCTAGTGGGAGATAGGGATCACATACAGGATCCCAA
Source organism: Phoenix dactylifera (assembly GCF_009389715.1). NCBI lineage: Eukaryota > Viridiplantae > Streptophyta > Magnoliopsida > Arecales > Arecaceae > Phoenix > Phoenix dactylifera. The sequence continues at coordinate 612,342 of NW_024067765.1, read as the reverse complement.
AACCTACAACGAGGCGATATCTGATATCGATTCCGAGAAATGGCTGGAAGCTATGAAGTCAGAGTTAGACTCCATGCATTCCAACCAAGTCTGGACCTTAGTAGATCCACCAGAAGGTATTGTACCTATTGGATGCAAATGGATCTACAAAAGAAAGATAGGTTCGGATGGAGAGGTAGAGACCTATAAGGCAAGGCTTGTGGCGAAAGGGTATAGTCAACGCGAAGGCACTGACTATCAGGAGACCTTTTCACCTGTAGCCATGCTAAAATCCATTCAAATATTGCTTGCCATTGCAGCATTTCATGATTATGAAATCTGGCAGATGGATGTGAAAACTGCTTTTCTGAATGGATATCTTGATGAAGATATCTATATGGAACAGCCTTTGGGTTTCACTTCCAGTGATGGAGATCATAAGGTCTGCAAGCTGCAAAGGTCCATCTATGGACTAAAGCAAGCATCTCCGAGTTGGAACACTCATTTCGATGATGCAATCAAAACGTTTGATTTCATCAAAAACGAAGAGGAACCGTGTGTTTACAAAAAGGTTAGTGGGAGTGCTGTCGTTTTTCTCGTACTGTACGTAGATGACATTCTCCTGATTGGGAATGATATTCCCATGCTAACCTCGGTCAAGGTCTGGTTGTCAAAAGAATTCTCCATGAAAGACCTTGGGGAAGCATCCTATATTTTGGAAATAAAGGTCTATAGAGATAGATCTAAAAGGATGCTTGGCCTTTCACAGAAGATGTACATAGAGGAGGTGCTGAAAAGGTTCAGCATGGAAAACTCCAAGAGGGGTCTCTTACCCCTTAGGCATGGACTTCATCTCTCCAAGAAGATGTGCCCCAACACATCTGAAGAGATTCAACGCATGAGCAAGATTCCTTATGCATCGGCAATAGGAAGCCTCATGTATGCCATGCTATGTACACGACCTGATATAGCTCTTGCTGTGAGTGTCACAAGCAGATATCAGTCGAATCCAGGTGAAGAACACTGGACAGCTGTGAAGAATATTCTTAAGTACTTGAGAAGAACTAAAGATTTATTCTTGGTTTTTGGAGGATCATCAGAGTTAAAGGTAGAAGGGTACACAGATTCAGACTTCATGACTGATGTCGATGACAGGAAGTCAACATCTGGATATGTGTTCTTGTGCAATGGTGGTACGGTAAATTGGAAGAGTTCTAAACAACCGATCATTGCTGATTCTACTATGGAGGCTGAATACATCGCCGCCTCTGAAGCTGCTAAGGAAGGCTTCTGGTTCAAGAAATTCATTGCAGAGTTGGACGTGATGATATCAGATGCCATAACACTCTACTGCGATAATAATGGCGCCATAGCCCTTGCTAAGGAGCCAAGGTCTCATCAGAAGTCTAAGCATATAGAGCGGCGCTTTCACCTCATACGCGACTATGTGGAGAAGAAATATGTAGAGGTGCAGAGAGTAGACTCCGCGGATAACGTGGCGGACCCGTTCACTAAGCAGCTGAGTCAGCAAAAGACTGAAGCCCACCTTGAGAAGATGGGCCTAAGATATATGACCAATTGGCTTTAGTGCAAGTGGGAGATTGTTAGATGTATGCCCTAGAAGCCAATCTGGCTGACACATTATTAATTCTAGGGACATAATTTTGTACTTGACTATTTATTATTGAATAAATAAAAGGCATCTTTTCATTCATATTGTTTATGTGTCTATGAATCGTCCAAGGAATTAATAAGATGATGATACATATTCTCAAGAGTTGAGAATTTGAGCCATGTATCATTGGTGATTAATTTCTAAATGCTCCTGATCAATGGATCATCACGAGGACGGTGATCGATCCGATCAGTGCACAGATCACTTTCCTTCTGGATGGACGAGACTTGAGTCCACAGTGTAGGGACACTGAAGTGATAGTGCAGGTGCTTGTTAGAGAACAAGGGTACTGAGCGTGACCAAGACAAGAAGTCACTTGGATGTCTATCCACTCGTCAGTGACTTGCTTGATGTTGCAGTAGTGTGACTGGTCCTTTGACCTGCGGTGCTTCGGCTACTCACAGTGAGGTTATTGTAGTTTGACTGCACACATACATGGTCTCTAGCCATATGGATCCATGTAGTGTAGATTGGCTGCAGTAGGTTCACTGTAGGAGTAGGGTATGCACCTATAAGGAATCTATCGACCTTGATAGAAGAGGAGTGATCCTATGTGATTTGTTAGACTGAGTTCTAAGACCTTGGCCAGGGCAGTAATATAAAGTGGAAAAAGAGTTTTCCACTATCGAACTCAAGTCGAATAAATCTTGACATATGACAGACGATGGGGTTTGACGAGTTGTCCATGACCTCCGTCCTGTAGGGATCCACGATAGTAGGACTGTATCACATGTTAACTGCACCTAGAGGTTCATCATTCCATTCTGCTGGGTAGCCACTACATGCTGCTAGGTGTCACTGGTGGATGGTGGGACTCACAGGGATTATCTCGATGATCGATAAACCCTAATGAGTTGAGTTGGAATCGTTCCAACCCATTGAAAGGAGTTTTCAATGATATTGAGATAGAGATCACAATATATCTCACTACCAGTCAGAATAGAACCTATGGGGTCACACACACTAGAAGTATTGACCGATCCGATGGTTGAAATCGTGATTAAGAATCACAAGTAATCAATTTGATTGATAAAGAAGTTGAAGAAGGAACCAAGGGAATTAATTAATTGGACTTGAAACAAGAGTCCTACTTCGGGTAGGATTCCTAGAATCCTAATTGGATTAGGACTGGAAATCCTAGTTGGAGTAGGACTGGGATTCCTACTTGGAATAGGATTCCTACAATCCTAATGAGATTAGGAATTTTGAATTAAAATAGGATTCCTACTTGGAGTAGGATTCCTAGAAATCCTAATTAGATTAGGACTTCGGATTCAAATAGAGTCCTAATTGGATTAGGACTAAAATTAAACAAATCCTAATTGGATTAGGATTCCTTAAGTCTAAATTAATTAATAATCTAATGAATCAACATGACTCCTAATTGGATTAGGATTGAAGAGTTCAATTGAGTCATGGTTCATTCAAGTCCTAGTTGGATTAGGACTAGCATAGATTGAACCCAATTGGCTAATCCTAATTGGATTGGGATTAAACCATAAGAGAGGCACCCAATCCTCTTTGGAAGAGGATTAGGGCATCACAAGAAGGAGGGATCACGCCCCTCCTCCTCTCCTTGTGTGCGGCATGAAGAGAGGGGCCGGCGCCCCCCTTCTCTCTTTGGAAAGTTATCTAGGGCTCCAACTTTGGAGGAGCCCTTGATGGCTATAAGAGGGACTATGAGGCCGGCACCCTAAGGCATTGAAACCTCTCTTCCTCCAAGCCGTGGCCCTCTCCTTTCCTTGGTGTTCTCAGCCGCAAGCAAGGGAAAAGCTCTCCAAGTGTTGGCGGCCTCCTTCCCTTCCCTTCCTTCATCCAACACAAGGAACAAGAGAAGGCTGCGTAGGGGATCATCTTCTTCCTCTTTTTCATCCTTCTTCTTCCTCCTTCTAAGCACAATCAAGAGTTGATTGAGAGGAAGGACATCAGCCATCAAAGCTATCTCTGCAAGGGAGCTAGCACCCCGGTGAGATAGAAAGCTTGGATCGGATCCTGCTTCGTGTGGATACCGTAGAGGCCGGACGTTTGAACGGCTTCAAGCGAACCCTCTTCCAAAACCACGAATTCAGATTTGCGGTGATCATCTACCCGCGCAAGGTGAAGATTTGATCTTCCTAATAGTTTTAAAAGTTTTAATTCTTACCTAATTACGAAAGGTCTCGAAACAACGTTCATGCGATGAACGTCGAACCCGTGCATGCCGATTCCGCTGCCATCTGATTTAATTTTTGAAATATCAGCGGCATGGGCGGGTTCCCAACATTGAGCATTGCCACAGGAGAAAACGTCTCGTCATAATCAATACCATAACGTTGACGATAACCCTTGGCAACCAGACGGGCTTTATAGGTCTCTACCTTTCCGTCTGCGCCTCGTTTCCTTTTGAATATCCACTTACACCCTATGGGTTTAATTCCTTCGGGTGGGTCAACTAATGTCCAAACATCATTGACCTTCATGGATTCCATTTCGGATTGCATGGCTCCAAGCCATTTATCAGAGTCATACCTCTGCATTGCATCCATATATGTGATCGGATCCTTATCGTTTTCATCAAGTTCGATTGGATCCCCATCCCGGACCAAGAAACCGTAGTATCTGTCTGGCTGACGTGGTACTCTACCCGATCGCCTTAATGGTGCATCTAATATGGGTTCTGGATCTGATCTAATCAAATCCGACTCAACTGGTTCAGTAGATGGTGTCTGATCTTTTACATGTTGAACTTCTCTAAGCTCAACATTAGAGCTATTTGTTCCTTCACGAAGGAATTCCTTTTCTAAGAAAATTGCTCTATTGCTTACGAACAATTTTTGTTCTTCAGCAAAGTAGAAGTAATATCCTTTAGTTTCTTTAGGGTAACCAACAAAGAAACATTTGTCAGACTTGGGTTCAAGTTTGTCTGTCTTCAAACATTTGACGTACGCCGGACACCCCCAAATCCTAAGGTGAGAGAGCATCGGCTTGCGTCTAGTCCACATCTCATGTGGTGTTTTATTTACAGACTTACTTGGAACCTTATTTAGAATAGAGCAGGCTGACTCAAGAGCATATCCCCAAAAGGATATGGACAGATTAGCAAACCCCATCATGGATCGAATCATGTCTAACAGAGTTCGATTTCTCCTTTCTGACACACCATTTGTTGACCTCCTAATGGATTTTGATGAACACAAAACACTAGAGTATAATTCCCTTTATCTTAACAATTTATTTGAGGATTTCAAGTGTTTAATTAAGAATATTGTTAAGAAATGTCTAGGCAAGTTCCCATATTTTTCAAGGATTTATTGAAAAATTTTTGAGATGAAGAAAACAGATCAGGGACAGCCGAGACGTCTCCGGTTTGTCACAGAGACGTCTCTGGCACGAACAGGAAGAATTGGCACGTCTGGAGACGTCCCCGGCACCTGGCGAGGCGTCTCGCAGGGTCGGAGTCGACTCCCGACTTTGCGGAGTCGACTCTCTCAGAGGCGGCAGAAAGACCAATTTCAAGGGATGCGCGCGAGTCGTCTCCGAAGGACGCGGAGTCATCCCCACGCATAAAAAGCAAACTTCCCGAGACGTCCCCAGAAAGCGCGGAGTCGACTCTCTCAGAGGATTCCAGAGGACTTGTTTTTCGGTGATAAAACTGCAGAGTCGTCCCCGACGTCGCGGAGTCGTCCCCATGCAAAAAGCGCAAACATCCCGAGACGTCCCCGTAAAGTACCGAGTCGACTCCAAACAACATCAAAAGAAATTTTATACAGCCGAGACGTCTCGCGTTGAAGCGGAGACGTCTCCGGAGCGCCTGGGACGTGACTGACACACTTTTGCAGGTTTGTTTGAATTTCAAACGGTCATATTTTTGTGTCTAACGGATCTATTGCTTTTTGGGCTATAAAAGGGAGCTTTTAAGTGCCTTCAAATAACTTCTCACCAACCAAACACAAGATCATTCAAGAGAGAAGAAAGAGAAAGAGGTTCAAGGGAGTCAGTGCTTTCAAGAGGAGAAATCAAGTGCATTCAAGCTTTCCCATCTGATTTCGTGCTCATCTACTCACTCCCACTTGGCAATCAAAGCTCGCATTCAAGCCAACGTGATCCACATCGGAAGAACCACCATCATCCACGCTTCCAACGGCAAAAAGGGTTCTTCCGATTTTATTATTTCTCATTGCTATATTTGCTTTCATAAGAGCTTTTAAATCTTTGTAAAATGTTTGAATATTGAGCTTGTTTCAGTCAAGGGACTTGGAACAAGGGATAGGCGTCCCAAGCCTAAGTTAAAATTGGGGGATTGTAGGGTTCGTTGTTAGCCCGGGGTAAAACAACAAGTTGGGTAGTTCACTCGAAAAACTACCGGATTGTAGGATTCGTTGTTAGCCCGGGGTAAAACAACGAGTTGGGTAGTTCACTCGAAAAACTACCGGATTGTAGGGTTCGTTGTTAGCCCGGGGTAAAACAACGAGTTGGGTAGTGCACTCGCAAAACTACCGGACTGTAATCGCTGATTATAGTGGAAATTTCCAAAGGTATTTGGGGAGTGGATGTAGGAGCAGTGGAAGCTCCGAACCACTATAAACTTTTGTGTTTGCGATTGACTGTGGTTACAACTTTAGTTTCACTTTTGCACATACACTTGTGTGTTTTCTTTTAATCAGACAAAAAGTTTTTAAAACACCCAATTCACCCCCCTCTTGGGTTGTATCTACTGGGCAACAAGTGGTATCAGAGCAGGTGCTCTTCTATTAATTATAGTCTTAACCGACTAGAGCTAAAGATTATGACAACCCCATATAACATATTATTTGCCGAGGGACTTTTCATAAACAGACCTCCACTGTTTGATGGAACATATTATATTCAATGAAAAGCTAGAATGAAAATTTTTGTTCAATCACAAAACTATAGAATATGGAATATCATTGTAGATGGACCTCACACACTCTCTCAAAATGTCAATGAAAAGGAGTTAGCACAATTGAATGCTAACGCTATGAACTTTCTATATTGTGTTATCCATGAATCTATATTTCATAAGATTTCTGCATGCTTATCTGCTAAAGAAATCTGGGATACTTTAACAATTATTTATGATAAATCTCAGATTAGCTCACATGTGCTTCAATTGCGTACTAACAATGAGATTGCAGAATCTTCCACATTAGCCGAGTCGACTCCCAATTTGTACGAGTCGACTCCTAGAGAAGAACAGTCTGAAAGGCAGATCAGTTCAAAAAACAAAGAGTTCGGTAATGGAAACAAGGATCCATTCCCAAACACCGAAAGATTCAAAAGCTTCCTAAAGACAAAGAAGAAGAGGAAGCAAGAAGAAAGAAAGAAAGAGATAAAAAGAAAGAAAGTTTTGACCAAGGAAGAGTCAAGCAAGAAAATGAAAGCTAGGAGCAACAACGATGATTTTAGCTCCAAAGAACTACAAGAGGTGACTAACTTTTGCTTTATGGCACAAGAAGATAAGGTAAAATCTGAATCTACTTTTACATCAAATGATTTTCAAGAAGAATTTTCTTATGATGAACTTTTAAATGCTTTTCATGATTTGTATGGTGAAGGTAAAGAATTAGCTATGAAAAATAAAAATCTTAAAAAGCTTAATTTGGAAATTTCAAAAGAAAGAAATTCTATTGCTGAAATACATGACAAACTAAATTCTGAATATAAAAGCTTAGGGTTAATTTCAGAAGAATTGATTCAAAAAAATCATAGCTTAATCAAAACAAATCAAAACTTAAGTAAAGAAATTAATCAATTAAAATCTTTTATTAACAAATTTACTGTAAGTTCAGAACGATTAAAAATGATGTTTGAAAGCCAATATGTTGCTTATGATAAACTAAAACTTGGCTTGACCCCTTTACTTAACAATAAATCTCTAGAGAAAAAGGTTATCAATGCATCAAGCAAACCATTAAATAAGATAACTTATTTCAAACATGAAAAGAATGGACATAACAACTTTACCTATCGTTCTAACATAATTAAATCAAGTGGTAAAGTTATTACAATTAAACAAATTTGGGTTCCAAAAGGAACCATATGTCCTAACTCTCAAGGACCCAAGCAAGCTTGGGTACCCAAAATGAAAATATGAGGATATAGATGTAGGTGTGCCAAGATACCCATGGAATAAATAGAACTTTCATACAAATGGGTGTTCTAGACACACGTCAAAAAAAATTGAAACTTAAAATATACTTATGAAAAGTAATTAAAAATAATAATAATGAAATCAGTAACCCTTGCATCTCATCATTATTTTTGCTTTAGTATTTGATTAAAATATGAATTGTAAGTATTGATCAATTTTGTGATATGGAAAATACTTTTGGAAATATAATCAAATCACTTCATTTTATAGTATGATTTACTCACTATTGGATAAGTTGCTAAGAATAACTCTATGAATTCTCTATATGCTTGATTAAGAGTTTTTATCCATGGCATTATTGTTTATCGATCATAGATATGAATATATGCACTATGAATACCAAGATTAAAGAAACCATCCTTGGGATATAAAATCAACTCATGCTAGTATGTACTTAATCTCAAAAGATCTTGTCATTGGTTTACTTAGATTATCTTCTGCAAGGTCAAAGTTTGCTATGCATATTAACTAAGAAAACAAACAAAAACCAATCTCTAAATCTAAAGATGTTGTTTCCAACACTAAGTTTTCAAAAGCTTACATTGGCTTTGTTCTTGGCACTCAAATTGAAATACTTTCTACATTGGCACAAACTCACAAAAAGGGTTCAAATGAAAAAGGTTTGCAAACTATGAAAATAACGAAGTATCATGGCATAGTTTTGAAAACCAATTTTGTATTAAGTTGTGCATAGAAAATAATATTGAATACAATTGTTTCTGCACCAAGAACACCATAAGTAAAATAGAATTAATAGAATCCTTGAAGAAATGAAAAAGACAATGTTGTATGATAGTCATCTACTTAATTTTTTTTTTTGTTAAAAGCTATCATCATTGCTTGTCATATATATGGTTTCTATTAGGTCTATTTTTGATGAAAACTCCATTTGATCTTCTGAAAAATAGAAAATGAACTATTGCATATCTTTCATATTTTTCAGTCGTACATGTTATGCTTGATATGTTCTTATGAAAATAATGCCAAATCTGATAAAGATACTTCTAACTTTGGGTATCATTCATCAAGCAATGCATATAGAATATTCAATGAAAAGATCCTAGTTGTAGAAATATCAATTCATTTTATGAGACTAATGATCTTTCATCAAGTCACTAAAATCAGATTATATATGTATATGTTAATCTTTTTTCTTACATATAACAATCTAAAACTAAAACACCTTAAGAAGAATGAACAAGATTAGAATTGGTCAAGTTAAACTAAATCATTTTTAAAAGAAAGAGAATTTGAAATCTTGTCGATAAAATCTGAAAACTTGTTAATAATTAGAACCAAATTGAGTTTTCAGAAATGCACTTAATGAAGAAAAATTGGTGACTACTAAAAGATTCAATCAAGAAAAGATGAATTAGATCTTGATGAAATTCTTGCATGATTAGAAGTAAAGATCACCATTATCATTTGCTCGCTTCATGAGCTTTATAGTCTGTCAAATGAATGTGTAGAAAATACTCATTACAAATATGATAAAGCAATATGTGATTTGGAACATGCACCAATATACATGATATAAAAGCTTGAGTAACTTTTTGATAGAAAATAATAGTGATAAATCTATGCATCAAAAAGAAGAATTTGTGATATCTTATTTGCTCAAAGTATACATTGATGATATCACTTTTTGGTTCTACAAACGAGGATTTATATGAAGAATTTACTAAGCTCATGCAAGGTGAGTTTGAAAAATGTATGATGAATGAATTAACATCTTCTCTCAAACTCCAAATTAAGAAAAACAAGAAAGAGGATCTTCATTGACCAAAGTTAGTCCACAAGAAAACTCTTATAGAAGATTGGCATGAAGAAGGTATTCTATGACCTCATCTTGTAGAATTTGAAAAGAATGAGCAAGGTAGATCTATTGTTTTTAAAGCTGTATTGAAGCATGATAGAATACTTATTTTATCATACAGCTAGTAGACCAGATTGTATGCTCATTATGTGCAAGATTTCAATCTAACTCTAATGAATCATAATTTATTGATAACAAATAAATCATAATCTGAATTTTGATAGAAACAACTGTTTAAGATAAGTTGATTAAAACTTAGCTAGCGTGTCTTATTGATAATTATCTTAAGCAAATAAAATCTAAACTAAATTGATTTTGAAAATAAGAAATTGATTTGACCTTGATAAATCTTCCTATTGCCTCACATGCTTGTCCTTGAACCATCTTGGTTAATGAAACTATCTCTTTAGTTCAAGTGATATGTGCTTGCTTATACTTAGGCAATCTCTTGAGTAAAGTGACTCAACATTCAACTAGTGTCATATCTTGTATTGAGTCATCTAGTTAAAAAAATATGGTAGATGAATGTTTTGTATCTTGAAGAAACTAATGACTTTCTTTCAAGAAAGAAAAGGAGTTTGCGGGATCCTTGAGCAAGAAAATGAGAGATTTCAACTTGAAGGACACCTCCATAAAAGGTACAATAAACATTCACATGCAAACAAGAGAGAGAACTTTCTTCAGCCAAAAGGTTACATATAAGAATCTAGTAGGTATTTGACTTGAAGAATGCAGAATGATTCGGTAATTTTAGATACCTCTCTCATAAATTAGCTGAGCAAAGTCATTAACTTAAATCTTACTATGGCATGATTAAAGTCTTTAATTATTAATTTCTTGATATCATGTCTATATATATATTGATTGACTTATGCTTTTAGAAATTGTTTCATGGTTTGTCCAAACTAAAATATATCTTTACCTATGTCATAACCATGAACTACACAAGTTTATGCTTAAAATTTGAAAATGACTTGTGAGAAGCTATGAATTCTTGAGCATAATGAAAATGTGTTTGCATGATATACCTCTATATGATACATTTGATTATTTCTTTATTCTGCTTTTTCAAATAAATTACTTGAGAATAACAAAAAGAAAGAGAGATAAAGAAAAGATAATGGATATTATTCAAGAGAAGTAAAATCTAAGTAAAGGCAAATACTCCAATCTTAAGAAAAAGCAAAACAAGCGTAATATATTCAGCACATTTGTAAGACTTGTGTGAGCATTCTTTTGGAAGGATAAAATCCGTAATGAATTACACTTAAATAGAGGGAGAGTTTAAAGTAAATATTTTAACCTTTCTATATTGCTCATCATAGGGATGGTGCCAATGGGGAGGCTAGTGGTAGTACCCGGTACTATTTGACCCAACTATTCGGTGTAGGGCATATTAGGGACGGCACAAGAGGGAGGCTAGTGGTAGTACCTCGTGCCCCTTCCAACTCCACCGGATAGGGAGCAAATAGAGTATAGAGCATAAGAAAGTAAAAATGAATGACAAAGTAAATGAAAGTATATAAGAAGAATCAAGTCAAGCTTTAATCACTTGAAAACACATTTCAAGGATGAAATCAGTGCAAAATTATATTTAAATAGGGGGAGTTTATTTGAAAAGAATTGATTTTGATCCTTGACATTCTTTTTCTTATTATTTTAATGCATGACTTAACACATAATATATTTTGCATGTGGCATGATGTCTTGAATTATGAGTTCTCAATATTTTGTAATGCTCCATGCTTGGACAATTGGATTGAATGTTTGGAATACTACATAAAATTTTTGTTTGGTAATATTGAAAAGAAATTTCAGATTTGTCGTTCACAATCATCGTCAAAATCTGAAAGTTGAATAAATTTGTAAAAAGGAGAAGAGAAGGATATCTCTATTTAGGCAATAACTTTGGTATATAATGTTCTAACTCATACCAAAACTCAACATAAATACAAATATTCTGAATATGCTCTTATATGTTTGAAATATGTGTTTTCAATCGTAATGATTTAAGATGAGCTACAATGTGGAAGATACATATCTCAAATTATGACTTTGAAAGCCTTTATTGAAAATCTTTATGAAATTCAGAATCTGATTTTGTATAAAAGCTTAAACTCAATATGATTTATAAATAAAATCTTAATGTAAGAAAAACAGAATTAATTTTGATGCCTTGGTTGATTGCTCCGATACGCATCCGAAACATATCATTTCTTATCTTTAGAGTGTACCAATATTGGTCCAAATGATGTGTCTTTCGATGATCTTGATTGCAAACAAAAATTTCTAAATATATGATTTTATTTTGATATTAAAAAAAATTTTTGTTTCATGTATACATTGCTGAAAAACTGTGATTAAGAAATTGAGTTCTATAAATATATATACCTCAATGGTAATCTATATGTTTTTCTCTCCTACATTCTTAAAGACTTCCATCAGAATATATATAGAGTGAATGATCTTAAAGCTAGAAATATTTCAGCTCACTCAAACAATTCTAAAAGAAAGAAAATGTAAATGCTTTTGAAAGAAACTGAGCTTCAAATGAATCATTTTCTGATTAATATTTCTATACATTTTCTCTAAGATTAAGAGAAAGCATAACTTGTTCTTGAAGGATTAGAAAGAGTAATTGCTACAAATTTGGAATAATACTAGATTACTCTACATTCTCGATATCATAGAATTTCAGTTTTATTCACGTTTATCACTAAAATCTGAAATTCAACAATAGAAAAGAATGATTAAAGAAGAATGCATCTTTTGAGGGGGAGCTTTAGATATTCAGTATCTCATACCTTGATTTTTATGGATTGATTTTGATGAACCTCCTTATATTGCAAGACTTGCTTTAATCATATAATAAGTTTATACCTTGAGATGAGTTCTATAAAGGTTGTCTTATCTCAAACATTGAGTCTTATGAAAATAAGCTGAAACTTATAGAAAAATTTTTTTTTTGAGATTGACAATTTTATTGAACATTATCTTCAAATTCTAAACTCTTAAATGGAATGATCAATTGAGGGGGAGAAAGAAAATCTCAGAAGAAGAGAGCTTATGGAACTTAATCACATAAATCTATAACTAAAGGAGAGAGAAAGCATACTAAATGAAAAGTGATCCTAATGCTCTCCAATATGTATCATCTGAAATTTAAATCTGAAAATCTTTATGATACACCTTGAGGCTTGTTATTTGGTTAATATATCTTATGCATAAATCATGAACCAAATTGCAATTCAAACAGTTGATCTTAAGAGCCTCTAACTTAATGAAAAAGGGGGAGAATAATGTGTTAAATTTTCTTGAGTATCTCTTAGAAAACCAATTTTTGGAATTTACTGATGAGTTCTTATTGGCTTGTTCTTTAGAACTTCAATTTTTATGCCAATTCATTATTATATGTACCAAAATGTGCTTCCTTTTTAAAGGATTAAAGTCCTTATAAGAACCTTCAAAGCTTTGAATTTTATGTATGCTCTAAGATATATCATAAATTGCATGAATTCATGTTTTTAGCATTTATGCCACAATATTTTTATACCATAAAAGAACTTTGCAATCATAGTTAATATACTGCTCTTATACTCTGAAAATTAGTTAAATTTCTCTCATGCTGATAAAATACTTAATATATTGGGCAAAAGATCCTAAATGAACAAGCTTTCATACTTATTATTGAAGAGAGGTTAGATTTCCATTCGTGCTTTCCTTGAATATCATTTGTGGTACTTCTTGAATTAACTTAAGAAAGATTCCATCTACACTTGAGTTGAAAACTATCCTTGGAATCACATTCGATGTGCTCTCATCATAATTTGCTCTGAAATTATCCGAAATGGCTCTGATCTATGCTCATTTATCTTTTTCTAACATTATTGCCTTGAGCATTCTTATCTTTGTGCTTAATGTTTCACTATCTTTTTGATATTGTCAAAAAGGGGGAGAAATATCTGAGTATATGCTCATAATGCTTTATGTGTTGCATTTACTCCAAGTTTTGTCAAAAAGGGGGAGTAGAACCAATATGGAATGCAAAATGCAAAATTTAAACTCATACTTGAAATTTTAATTAGAATCAATAAAATGAAAAGATAAAATTGAAGAATATTGGCTTTAAGACAATTGTCCTTCTGGAAAAGAAAGGGGGAGTCAAAAGTATTTGGTTTTTAATTGTTGTTAGCATCAATATTTCATTAATTTACATCTTAACTTGATTCAAATTCAGTTGACATGCTAAAATTGCTCAAGAGCAACTATGATCAATACTTATGCATAAGGATAGAACTGAAAGTTGACTATTTTGAATTATGCACACTGTATCTAGCTCAAACCAAAACACAATACTTGTACATCTGATCAAATACTGTGTATATGTTTAAATTTCGAATTTTGCATATACTCAGTGTTTTGTCATCATCAAAAAGGGGGAGATTGTTGACCCCCTAATGGATTTTGATGAACACAAAACACTAGAGTATAATTCCCTTTATCTTAACAATTTATTTGAGAATTTCAGGTGTTTAATTAAGAATATTGTTAAGAAATGTCTAGGCAAGTTTCCATATTTTTCAAGAATTTATTGAAGAATTTTTGAGATGAAGAAAACAGATCAGGGACAGCCGAGACGTCTCCGGTTTGTCACAGAGACGTCTCTGGCACGAACAGGAAGAATTGGCACGTCTGGAGACGTCCCCGGCACCTGGCGAGGCATCTCGCAGGGTCGGAGTCGACTTCCGACTTTGCGGAGTCGACTCTCTCAGAGGCGGCAGAAAGACCAATTTCAAGGGATGCGCGCGAGTCGTCTCCGAAGGACGCGGAGTCGTCCCCACGCATAAAAAGCAAACTTCCCGAGACGTCCCCAGAAAGCGCGGAGTCGACTCTCTCAGAGGATTCCAGAGGACTTATTTTTCGGTGATAAAACTGCGGAGTCGTCCCCGACGTCGCGGAGTCGTCCCCATGCAAAAAGCGCAAACATCCCGAGACGTCCCCGTAAAGTACCGAGTCGACTCCAAACAACGTCAAAAGAAATTTTATACAGCCGAGACGTCTCGCGTTGAAGCGGAGACGTCTCCGGAGCGCCTGGGATGCGACTGACACACTTTTGCAGGTTTGTTTGAATTTCAAACGGTCATATTTTTGTGTCTAACGGATCTATTGCTTTTTGGGCTATAAAAGGGAGCTTTTAAGTGCCTTCAAATAACTTCTCACCAACCAAACACAAAATCATTCAAGAGAGAAGAAAGAGAAAGAGGTTCATGGGAGTTAGTGCTTTCAAGAGGAGAAATCAAGTGCATTCAAGCTTTCCCATCTGATTTCGTGCTCATCTACTCACTCCCACTTGGTAATCAAAGCTCGCATTCAAGCCAACGTGATCCACATCGGAAGAACCACCATCATCCACGCTTCCAACGGCAAAAAGGGTTCTTCCGATTTTATTGTTTCTCATTGCTATATTTGCTTTCATAAGAGCTTTTAAATCTTTGTAAAACGTTTGAATATTGAGCTTGTTTCAGTCAAGGGACTTGGAACAAGGGATAGGCGTCCCAAGCCTAAGTTAAAATTGGGGGATTGTAGGGTTCGTTGTTAGCCCGGGGTAAAACAACGAGTTGGGTAGTTCACTCGAAAAACTACCGGATTGTAGGGTTCGTTGTTAGCCCGGGGTAAAACAACGAGTTGGGTAGTTCACTCGAAAAACTACCGAATTGTAGGGTTCGTTGTTAGCCCGGGGTAAAACAACGAGTTGGGTAGTGCACTCGCAAAACTACCGGACTGTAATCGCTGATTATAGTGGAAATTTCCAAAGGTATTTGGGGAGTGGATGTAGGAGCAGTGGAAGCTCCGAACCACTATAAACTTTTGTATTTGCGATTGACTGTGGTTACAACTTTAGTTTCACTTTTGCACATACACTTGTGTGTTTTCTTTTAATCAGACAAAAATTTTTTAAAACACCCAATTCACCCCCCTCTTGGGTTGTATCTACTGGGCAACACCATTATATTATGGTGTACCAGGCGGAGTCCAATGAGAGATAATCCCATTTTCTCCTAGATATGTCAAAAATTTACTGGAGAGGTATTCACCTCCTCGATCTGATCGAAGAGTTTTAATACTCTTTCCAGTTTGTTTTTCTACTTCATTACGATATAATTTGAACATTTCAAATGATTCAGATTTATGTCTCATTAAATAAACATAACCATATCTTGAAAGGTCGTCTGTAAACGTAATGAAATATGAATACCCACCTCTAGCATCTGTGCTCATTGGCCTACATACATCAGAATGTGCAAGGGTCAATAAATCACTGGCTTGTTCACCTTTTTCGGTAAAAGATGATTTGGTCATTTTACCAAGAAGACATGATTCACAGGTTGTCAATGATTCACAATCATTAACATCAAGGATTCCTTCTTTACTTAACCTGTTCATCCTGTTCTTGTTAATATGACCTAGCCTATGATGCCAAAAGTAGACATCCGTGACATTATCTATTCTAGGGCGCTTATTGGATTTATACATTACATGAACAGGCTGTGACAAAATGTAAATGCCATTACTCAGAATTCCATTCATTACAACAACACCATTCCAAATGACATTGCAATAATCCTTTTTTATTAATATTTCATAACCATTTTTGGCCAAAAGGTCTACAGAAATGATATTCAATAGAAAACTTGGACAATAGTGACAATCACTAAGGACATTTACATGAGAGCTGAATTTAAGTTTAAGAATTCCTAAAGCTAGAACTGGAACTGGTCTTCCATCTCCAACATTCAGGAACCTTTCTCCTTCTTTAAATCTCTTACTGACTTGTAGCCCCTGCAACAAATTGCAAATATTAAAAGGACTACCGGTATCCAATACCCAGGTTGAATTATCACAAATAGAAAAATTGCAAGGTGTTATCATATAAGTACCTTGATTGGCAACTGATTGCCCACTTTTCTTAGGCTGGTTCGGATCGAGGGATGCAATGTAAAGAGGACAGTTCCTCTTCCAATGTCCTTGCTTCTTGCAGAAGAAGCACTCCGCCTTTCTCTAATCAGCCTTTTTATTATTTTTCTGACTAGGCTGAGCATGGTGCACCTGTTTCTTTTGGATTTTATTTTTCTTTTTCCCTTTCTTAAAGGAGCGACCCTTGGATGAACCTCCCACTAAGTTCACCGTCTTCTTAAGAAGTTGGTGATCATTCTCAAACGTCTGTAGTAACCCCAACAATTGGTGATAATTCACTACAGGTTTCGTCATACGAAAATGAGTGAGAAAAGGACGGTATGATCCAGGCAATGAGTTTAGTATGGCATCCTTCCCCAATTGATCATAAAGGAAAAAGCCAAGAGAGCTTAGACGCTCGATCAACTCAATCATGTACAGTACATGATCAGTTACCGAGGTCCCATCTTTCATTCGGGCGCTGAAGATGGCACAACTAGTTTTGTGCCTCTCAACGTCGTCAGGAACGCCGAATGATTCATTCAACACTTGAATGATATCTTCCGGCTGCGTATTCTCAAAACGCCTACTAAACTCATCACTCATTGCTGCCAACATGATGCATCGAACAGTGATCTGGTCACTGAGCCACTTCTGATAAGTGTCTCTGGCCGATCTTGATGCATTAGCAGCGGGCTGCTCAGGTGCTTGATCCGTTATCACATAAAGGATCCTCTCATGCTCTAGCACTATTTTCAGTTTCCTATGCCAATTATTGAAATTTGGACCAGTCAACTTGTCATTGTCCAACAATGAGCGAAGTGACAAATTAGTGGCCATTTCTGCATAAAAAGAAAATTTGGCTATTAGTATATGAATTGACTAAACTCAATAGACTTGGACTTTAGTCTAAAGGTATTCCCACTATTTTATACAAATTGGTAGCCTCTACCTCTAATTCGAAAAATTACTCCTAATTCTTTAGTGGGCACTAGAACCCAATAGATCACATATAGGCCCGAGTGTGGCTCGGCCAACCCATATGCACCTATTGGTAGGTTCTTAACCAATTGCTTCACCAAGCAACTTCTAGTGATGATTTTGCCCTAGATTTTCCGGCAGGCGTGTGGCGCCTCCACCGAATATCCTAGTCAGGTCCAACCATTAAATGATAGGGTTAAGTCTAATCAACTAATAGACGACCAAGCCCGAGTGTGGCTCGGCTCACCTGACCGCCTATTGAAGGTACACTTAACTCATCATATATTGAATGTCAATTCCAATGCTTGATAAGTACCAGGAGTGTGGCGCCTCCAATAATTATCAAAACATTGGACCCATTATCACCCAACTTAATGGGAGGCTATGACCTAGTTATTCCCATAACCATTTCATTTTAAGGACCTAATAATTTTAGAGGATTTCATAATTAGGATAGATGAGAAGATCCGGTTAGTCTAATTTCTCCCACTGACTTCACCAAATCAGATTAGACTCAAACCGGTTAAGGAGACACCTAAATCAGTCATACTGATTTTCCTTAAGGCATGGGCTAACTCGAATCATTAAGTGATCCAATCAAAATGTGATTGACCATGTCGGCCAGGTAAGTGAGATCGGTGGAAGGGATATGCCATTAACTCGACAAAGACGAATCAGTGCGAGTAGCTCCCAATTAAAAACCACCGGTCAAAACTGCCAAACTTACCTTAGACACCGACTGGTTAATCAATTTCGATTTGATTACTCAAATGACTTGGGCTACACCTCTGAGCCTAAATCAAGTTCCATCTTGGTCTAATCAAAGACATGGAATTGATCAATCTACAACTATTGTATTTAACCTAGAGTTTTCTTGACCTAATTTAGTTACTACTTAATTAGATTTGATCAATTAACTCTAATTAGACCATGTTTGATTCTAACCTTAGGTCTAACCCAATCCTAAGAACTTGATTCAAGCTAACCCATATGCCCAAAGAATTATGCAATGTCAATTAATTGAGTTACAATTCTATTTCATAACACTTAATTCTCAATTAAGTTTAGACTTATGAAAGTTTTGATCATTGCATATTTCTTTTTAATTACATATTAATTACAATCTTTCAGTTCTTAAAACATATTTTCAGATCTGAGTTTTTGTAATTAATCACATGTAATTAGATTTAATTCATGTTTAAGTCATTATGTTTTATGTTCATGCATCACATATACATAACAACATGAATTAATACAAACAACATGCATCTTATGTATTTGTTTTTTCACTTTTATTTTCAGATCTGATTTGTTCATTAAAATCAGAGATCATATGAATCATAAACTTTATTTAGATCTAATCTAAACAATATTATGATTTCAGATTTATTCATGTTACTAATCCTAACACAAACATGCATCATATGCATCCAAAATTTCAGATCTACTTAATCATGCATAATCAGCAATTAAATCAATCATAAAAAGCACTTTAGATCTAATCTAAATATGTTAATGATTTCAGATTTAATTGCAAGAATTAAAACATAAAAGTTTAAACATAAACCTGGCTCTGATACCAATGAAAGTTATTCCTAGGTTCTTCGGTGTTTAGCATGCTGAATTTTTTTTTTTTTTTGAAAACTATGGCTGAACCTGATCGGGTTGCCTACGTACCCCTTCACAAGGGGAATCAAGCCACACGTAGTTCTTTTAAAATTTCAAAAATACAGCAGAAAAATGAATCAAACAATTTAATTCATGCATGCTTACAAGATCAAATCTAGAAATCAGCACATTAAGAACACATAGGATTATGCCGGAATCGTTTAAACAATTATGCTAAAACTTTTATGCATGATTAACTATCAGATCTGAAACTTAAGAACTCTATTCCAATTAATCTCTGAATATCCATCGAATGGATTCTGAAGATATCTCCATGAGGAGCCCTAAAAGAGGGTAAAACCTCGGGGAATCGGACCTAGACCTTGACACCATAATAAATGATTAATGCTAGATTAATACCTTTTATGATAGATGAAAGTTGTGAATCTGATTTTTGACTTCGCAGCCACGCACACGAATGGCCTCTACGAGAAGTACATGCGAAGTCCTGAAGAATCTTCTTCTGCAACAGTGCTAGCAGTTGCAGAACACTTGAAAGCTGAAATCTGCCCGTCGGGATTCAATCAACTCTTAATCAATCGTCTTGAAGCAGATGGAGATGAGGTTTGTAAGAAAAGTAGAGGACTCAGATCTGATCTTGAATCTTCTAGATATTCACCCTGAAAACCCTATCTAAAATGGAGAAGAAGAGGAAGAGGAGGCGGGTGAGGAAGAAGGCTGCAATGGATGTGTTTTTGGTGCCCATGTTTGACCCCTTTTAATGGCCTCCGAATTTTCATTCAAAATTCGAAATTTATTTTCAGAAAACTTCTTTTAGTTGGCACATGCAAAGGAATAGGAACAACCCAAATCAGATCTCAACCAAATTTGATTTAAATTCAAATTTTAAACACATGTGCAAGAGGGAAGGAATTTGAAATCCATGCGGCAAGGTAAAACACTTCATAATTTCGAAATCACCTCTTGAAATTCGAATTTAATCCATTCAAAAACTCATACGCCACCTTGGCTGATGGTTTGAGTGATTAAAATCATTTAACACATTGCTTAATGTTTGAATTTAAATTCAAATAACAAACAATGTCGCCATGTGTCAAGCAATGGGTCCATGTGCCATGCAATAATTTTGGTTTATTTAAAATTCATGAAATCCAATTCCATGTCACCAATAATTGCCACATCATCTGAGCCTAATCCCCTTGGGTTGCACCTAATCAAATTTGGTCAAACCCGAATTAAAACAAAGCAATTTGGTTGAACCCAATCTAATCAGGTCAGACCCTGATTGAGCTCAAATTGAATCCAATTCAATTTTGGCTCATGCAAACTCAATCAAATTGAATTAATTACTTTGTGTTGGACCTAATCCAATTAGGTCAATCCCCAATTAAGAACAAATTAATTTAAAATTAATTTGATTAGCTTAAGTCCTTTTTGGTTCTAACCTAATCCAATCAGGTCAAAATCTTGATTGAGCCCAAACTTGAATCCAATTCAATTTGGCTCATCCTTAGCACAATTACTCAATCAAATTGAGTTTATTAGTAATTTAATTACTAATTAATCCTTCAATAATTACTTTAATTATTTTATAAGATAATTTGCCAATCAAATTGACCAAATTATCCCTGAATGATTCTTAATCATTCATCAGCTTTCTTGATCAATCAGGAATCTTCTATGCGTGTGACCTTATAGGTTCGAACCTAAGCCGGTAGTATAGGAACAATTTCCTACACTAATTGATGTGACCATCTAGCAATAGTACCCAACGTCCGGATAGGCCGAATATATGCGAAGCAAATATTCTGGAACCCTGAACTATGGTTACTGTATAATTCAATCCCTTTGACTCCTAATGCCAGGATGACTTAGAGCTCACTGTCAACCCTATAATTAGTACATCGATTATGTGATTAACTTTAGATATCCCGTGACTCCTCACTGGGATTACCCTGGCCAAGGTTTTGCTAAATTAATCACAAGACATTATCTCCTATTTTCAGGAGGGGTCAATTCCATCTTGACTCACAACTGACTACGCAAGTACTTGACTGCACCCAGTGACCTTCCGTCACTGAATTAGAAACTCAGGTAGTCCGGTACCAAAGTACAGTGAGTTGCTTGCTAGTCACAGGTTGCGGTCTCAGGTCAGAGGGCCAAACTTATACCCATATCCACTCGGAACATCTCTCGACAGTAGAGCGTTCCGGAATTGGTCACGTTCAGTAAAATGTACTCCTACACTTCACCTGTGTGGCATACCAGTGTCTCCACACTCCTTGGTTAAGAGGACAACCAACGTATATGTCACACATCGACCTAATCTCGATAATGCTGTCGTCCTAGTAACAACATATCATTTGGTCGCGAACAAGTTTAAGGACTCAAAGATAAATCCTCCTTTATCATAACAGTCCTAAGGACTTCATCATATAAGAGTTCATTTGAAGATGAAATGATGAATAATGCCAAATAACACTTTATTAATTTGTCAATTCATTTACAAAATTCAATCATCAATATGCTGACGATTGACATTTAGGATACAAATCCCAACACTTTATACAGCCAAAAAGATTAGATTTTGAGTTAAAAATTTGAATTCCCTTTTTTTTTAAAGAAAAATTAAAAATATTCTCACCCCCATACCTATATCTAACATTGTCCTCAATGTTAAAGAAAATTTAAAGTAATACCATTGGGGAGAAGTTACCTGATATGGGTGTGTAAAGTGACAATTGGGGCCAAAAACCTCCAAACCCGTATGTTTGTCATTTATTGAATTTTTTTTTTCTTCAAATTTTTTTTTTATAATATTTATATGTTGGGTTGCCTCTCGAAGAGCGCTAAGTTTTATGTCTTCAACCAGACAATTCCGATTTACTCATAATAGACAGGGTCGGTCAGAAGTGTCTCCTCGACTTCTGAACTCAGATACTCAAGGTATGGTTTTAAACGATGTCCATTGACTTGAAAAGACCTACCATCCTTGGTATTGCATATTACTACTGCACCATGCAGGTGCACTTTCTCTACTGTGTATGGGCCAGTCCAGCAAGATTTAAGTTTTTCAGAAAATAGATGTAATCGAGAATCATATAAAAGAACTTTTTGTCCTTGGTTAAACTCTTTACGAGTAA
Organism: Phoenix dactylifera; assembly: GCF_009389715.1. Classification (NCBI taxonomy): domain Eukaryota; kingdom Viridiplantae; phylum Streptophyta; class Magnoliopsida; order Arecales; family Arecaceae; genus Phoenix; species Phoenix dactylifera. The sequence continues at coordinate 590,014 of NW_024067765.1, read as the reverse complement.
TCATTTTATCATGCATGACTTTCATGCGATCCTTGTACTTCTTAACACACTCGTAAGCATCGTTCCTAATTTCTTCAAGCTCGTCGAGCTGAAGCTTTCTATGTTCTCCCGCCTTGTCGAGATCGAAATTTAGGCGTTTGATTGCCCAATACGCCTTGTGTTCTAACTCGACAGGTAAATGGCAAGCCTTGCCATAGACAATCCTATATGGGGACATTCCAATTGGTGTTTTGTATGCCGTTCGATATGCCCACAATGCATCTGTTAACCTAAGGGACCAATCCTTTCGAGATGGATTGACAGTTTTTTCAAGGATGGTCTTGATTTCTCTGTTGGAAATCTCAACTTGTCCACTTGTTTGTGGATGATATGGTGTACCGACCTTGTGGGTGATGTTGTACTTCCTAGCAAGGGCTTTAAAAATTCTATTGCAAAAATATTTTCCCCCATCACTAATGATAGCACGAGGGGTGCCAAAGCGAGCGAAGACAGACTCTTTAAGAAACTTGATTACTACTTTGTGATCATTGGTCTTACATGCGACAGCCTCAATCCACTTGGACACATAGTCAACAGCTAGGAGTATGTACTGGTGCCCAAATGACATGGGAAAAGGACCCATAAAATCAATACCCCAAACATCAAAGATTTCTACAATTAAGATCGGGTTCAGGGGCATCTCATTTTTTCTTGAAATTTTTCCTAGTCTTTGACATCAGTCACATGCTTTACAATACTCATGTGAGTCATGAAATAGTGTAGGCCAATAGAATCCGCACTGCAAACCTTTGCAGCCGTCTTTTTACCACTGAAATGACCACCACAAGCGTGGTCATGACAGAAGGAAAGGACTTTCCTTTGTTCATATTCAGGGATACACCGTCGGATGATCTGATCAGGGTAATATTTAAACAGGTATGGTTTATCCCAAAAATACCACTTCACACGAGCTAGGAAGCGAAATTGCTCCTGTTTGGTCCAAGAGCTAGGCATTTGTTCAGTAACGAGGTAGTTGACTATGTCAGCATACCATGGAACATTGGTATGGGAAATCATCATTAGTTGTTCATCCAGAAAAGTTTCGGATACAGGTAATGATTCTGCAGATGACTCAATAATCAGTCTGGACAAGTGGTCAGCTACTACATTTTCAGATCCCTTTTTATCTCGAATTTCGAGATCAAATTTCTGGAGCAATAGGATCCAACGAATGAGCCTTGCCTTAGCATCCTTCTTTGTGAGAAGGTACTTAAGGGCGGCATGAACAGAATAAATAAGAACCTTAGTGTTGGGAACCCGCCCATGCCGCTGATATTTCAAAAAAAATCAGATGGCAGCGGAAGAGGCATGTGCGGGATCGACGTTCATCGCATGAACGTTGTTTCATGAACCATTCGTAGTTAGATAAGAATTAAAACTTTTAAAACCTTTAGGAAGATCAGATCTTCACCTTGTGCGGGTAGATGATCACCGCAAACTGATGATCGTGGTTTTGGATGAAGGTTCGCTTGAAGCCGTTCAAGTGCCCGGCCTCTACGGGTATCCACACGAAGCAGAGGACCGATCAAAGCTTTCTTGTCTTTCCGGGGTGCTAGCTCCCTTGCAAAGACTTCTTTTGATGGCTGATCTCCTCTCTTTCAATCAACCCTTGATTGTGCTTGAGAGGAGGAAGAAGAAGAAGGCAACTGGATGAAGAACCAAAGCCCTTGCAGCCTACTCCCTTTTCCCTGCGTTGGAAGGAGGAAGAGAAGAGGAGGGGGCCGCCAATGGCTTTTCTATTTTCTCCCTTTGCTTGCGGCTGAACCAAGGAGAAAAGGAGAGGGGTGGCCACGGCTTGAAGAGGAGTTAGAGTCCATCTAGGGCGCCGGCCCTAGTCCTTCTTTTATAAGCATGAAGGGCTCCTACAAATTAGGAGCCCTTGATCACCTTCCAAGAGGGGCGCCGGCCCCTCTTGTGTTGCCGCCCCAAGCCAAGGAAAGGAGGAGGGGCGTGTGCCCCTCCTTCATGGTTGCCCTAATCCTTTATTAAGTAAGGATTGGGATGCCCTAATGTGGTCAAGCCCTAATCCAATTAGGCTTAGCCCAAGGGTGAACCAATTTGGATCCAATCTAGGTAAGTCCTAATCCAATTAGAATTTAAATCAATTTTGACTCAATTGAACTCTTCAATCCTAATCCAATTAGGAGTCTTATTGATTCATTAGATTAATAATTAATTGTGACTTAAGAAATCCTAATCCAAATTAGGACATATTTAATTTTAGTCCTAATCCAATTAGGACTCTATTTGAATCCGAAGTCCTAATCCAATTAGGATTTCTAGGAATCCTATTCTAAGTAGGAATCCAATTTTAATTCAAAACTCCTAATCTTATTAGGATTGTAGGAATCCTATTCCAAGTAGGAATCCCAGTCCTACTCCAACTAGGATTCTCAGTCCTAATCCAATTAGGACTCTAGGAATCCTACTCGAAGTAGGACTCTTGTTTCAAGTCCAATTAATTAATTCCCTTTGTTCCTTCTTCAACCGAATATCAATCGAATTGATTACTTGTGATTCCTAATCACGATTCAACCATCGGATCGGTCAATACTTCTAGTGTGTGTGACCCCATAGGTTCTACTCTGACTGGTAGTGAGATATATTATGATCTCTATCATAATATCATTAAAAACTCATTTCAATGGATTGGAACGATTCCAACTCTACTCATTAGGGTTTATCGATCATCGAGATAATTCCTGTGAGTCTCACCATCCACCAGTGACACCTAGCAGCATGTAGTGGCTACCCAGTAGAATAGAATGATGAACCTCTAGGTGCAGTTATCATGTGATACAGTCCTACTATCGTGGATCCCTACAGGACGGAGGTCATGGACAACTCGTCAAACCCCATCGTCTGTCATATGTGAAGATTTATTCGACTTAAGTTCGAGAGTGGAAAACTCTTTCTCCACTGTGCATACTGCCCCGGCCGAGGTCTTACGAACTCAGTCTTATAAATCACATAGGATCTCTCCTTATCTATCAAGGTCGATAGATTCCTTATAGGTGCATACCCTACTCCTACAGTGAACTTACTGCAGCCAATCTACACTGCATGGACCCATATGGCTAGAGAACATGTATGTGTGCAGTCAAACTACAATAACCTCACTGTGAGTAGCCGAAGCACCACAGGTCAAAAGACTAGTCACACTACTGCAACATCAAGCAAGTCACTGACGAGTGGATAGACATCCAAGTGACTTCTTGTCTTGGTCACGCTCAGTACCCTTGTTCTCTAACAAGCACCTGCACTATTACTTCAGTGTCTCCACACCGTGGACTCGAGTCTCGTCCATCCATAAGGAAAGTAATGTGTGCACTGATCTCATCGGATCGATCACCGCCCTCGTGATGATCCATCGATCAGGAGCATTCAGAAATTAATCACCAATGATGCATGGCTCAAATTCTTAACTCTTAAGAATATGCATCATCATCTTATTAATTCTTGGACGATTCATAGACACAAACAATATGAATGAAAAGATGCCTTTTATTTATTCAATAATAAATAGTCAAGTATAAAATTATGTCCCTAGAATTAACAATGTGTCAGCCAGATTGGCTTCTAGGGCATACATCTAACACTTAGATCCTATCAGGTAGGGACGAAATTTATCTAGGGCAAAAACAACTGCCAACAATTCTTTTTCAGTGGTGGAATAGTTGAGTTGGGCGTCATTCAGAGTTTTGCTCGCATAATGAATAACATGGGGAAGCTTCTGATGACCCAAAGATTGATTCATAGATTGATTTTGATGATCACAAAACCTTGAAGTATAGATACTAATGTTTATGTTGCAAGGAGAAAGATATTTATTTTGCAAGGAACATAGCAAGTTGGAAGAACATAAGAAGGCCTCCAAAAGCTCTCAAGAAAAGTTAGAAGAAAGCTACAATTCATTGGCCCAAGTTTAAAGTTCAAAAGGTTCAAATTGGAGGAGTAAAATCAAAGGAAAAATTCGAAAGAATAGTCTTCGAGTCGACTCCTGAGGAATTCGAGTCAACTCCAATGTTTACCGAGTCGACTCCGGGGAAGTATGAGTCGACTCCTAGGAGTCACAGGCAGAAAAGTCAGAGAGCAGTTTTCGGGTCTGAAATTCGAGTCGACTCCAGTGGAACGCGAGTCGACTCCGATGGTTGGCAGGTCGACTCCAAAGAAAGCAAGAGTCGACTCTCAGCGGTACATAAAGAAAAAGTCAGAGAGCATTTCATGGACTCTGAGATTCGAGTCGACTCCCGCATTGCACGAGTCGACTCCGAGACTCCGCGACCATCAACAGACAGAAAACCAAGTTACTGCCTCTGAGATTCGAGTCGACTCCCAGACAGCTCGAGTCGACTCCAAGACAAGCTTCACGTCAAAAGGCAGAAGACCAACTTTCGGAAACTGAGAGTCGAGTCGACTCCGAGGAAATTCGAGTCGACTCCAAGACTGGATGAGCCAAAAGACAGAGGATCGGGAGTTCGGGCTCTGAGATTCGAGTCGACTCCCAGGACAGTCGAGTCGACTCGAGTGGATCAAATTCAAAATTGGATCCACGGACTTCAGTGGATGAGCCGACTCCGAAATTGCCAAGTCAGCTCCAGAAGTTGGCGAGTCGACTCCAGGTTAAGACGAGTCGACTCCCAGTCGAGGCAAGCACATTAATTCAAATTTGGAACAGTGGCCGAGTCGTCTCCGGTAAAACACGAGCCGACTCCTGCAACAGGCGAGTCGACTCCTGATCGCGCGAGTCGACTCCGATCCCAACGGTCATATTGTCAGGAGGTGCAGACTGGTTCCAACGGCTCTATTTTTGTCTCTAACGGCTATATTCTTGTTTCCACGCCATCTAAAGCTATAAAAAGCAAGAAGAGAGCTTGGGGAGAACTTATGGAAGTGGGAGAGATCATCTAGGAAAGAGATCTCAAAGAGATTACAAAGGAAATCTCCCATAAGCACACAAGGGCCATCCAAAGCGAAATAGAGAGAAGAAGAGCATCCAAGAGAATCCCAAAGCTTCCTCTCCATCCGTGTGCTGCCTCAGTGATCCTCTACCTCGTGCCAAATCAGAAGAGGGTCAAGTAAAGAAGAAGCCGAGCTCCTCCATCTTCAAAACTCGTTTGAGGGCTTCTCTTTACTCTATTTGTTTATATTGTTATATTTGCTTGCTTAAGAAGCTTTGATTTGTTTTTATTCTTTGTTTTAATATCTTGTAACTTGATTCAATCAAGGGATTGAATCAAGGGGTTAAAGGTTTGTTGGTGAGCCAAAGGGAAAACCAACGGTGTAAGGTTTGTTGGTGAGCCAAAGGGAAAACCAACGGGGTTTAGGTTTGTTGGTGAGCCGAGGGTAAAACCAACGTGTAAGGGTTCGATTGTGATCCCGGGAAAACAATCGGGGGTGGTTCTAGTCGGTGAGCCTGGGAAAACCGACCGAGTTCGTTGTTATCTCGCAAAACAACAAGTTGGGTTGTGAGCTTGTAAAACAACCGGCTGTAATCTGTAGGATTATAGTGGAATTCCCAAGAGGTCTTGGGGAGTGGATGTAGGTGCTGGGGTGCACCGAACCACTATATGTTTATTGTGTTTGTGATGCTTTTTGTCATTGTCTAACTTGCTTACTTAGATATATTGCTTGCTTAACTCGTATCTACGCATCCCTTAGTTGCAAGCATACTCAATTTACTTAATCAAGTCCCATTTAATAAATCATACTGTTGCTAAGTTTAAATTCCACTGTGCATCTATATAACTTAGCATAGTTAATCAAAAAGTCTTAGAAGTAGTTTAAAAGTTTTAAAAGACCCAATTCACCCCCCCCTCTTGGGTTGTATCTACTGGGCAACAAGTGGTATCAGAGCAGGTGCTCAAATATTATTTGTAGTCTTAACCGACTAGAGCCAAAGATCATGACAACTCAAATAGATAGTTTTCTAGGAGAAGGACAATCAATTGATACACCTCCACTGTTTAATGGTATAAACTACCCACATTGGAAAATACGCATGCGCATTTTCATTCAATCACAAAACTATTATCTATGGAAAATCATAATAAATGACCTTCACACACTCTCTCATATTAATGAGAAGGACTTAGCACAATTAAATGCTAATGCTATGAACATATTATATTGTGCTATTCAAGAAACAAAGTTTAATGAAATTTCTGCATGCTTATCTGCTAAGGAGATCTGGGATACTTTAGAAAATATTTATGATAAATCTCAGATTAGCTCTCATATGCTTCAATTATATACTAACAATGAGACTGCAGAAAAGGGTGATGAATCTCCCTCAGTCGAGTCGACTCCAAGAAGCTCAGAGTCGACTCCCAAGTTAGTCGAGTCGACTCCAATAAGGTCCGAGTCGACTCCGAGGCAAATCAGCTTCCTAAAGACAAAGAAGAAGAGGAAGCAAGAAGAAAGGAAGAAAGAGGTAAAGCGCAAGAAAGCCTTGACCAAGAGAAAGTCAGACAAGGAATTGAAAGTTAGGAGCAACAATGAACTACAAGAGGTAACTAACTTATGTCTTATGGTACAAGAAGATAAAGTAGAATCTGAATCTAATCTTACACCAAATGACTTTCATGAAAAATATTCTTATGATGAACTTTTAAATGCTTTTCATGATTTGTATAGTGAATGTAGAAAATTAGCTAGGAAAAATAAAAATCTTAAAAAGCTAAATTTGGAAATTTCAAAAGAAAGAAATTCTATTACTGAAATACAAGACAAACTAAATTCTGAAAATAAAAGTTTAAGGTCATTTTCAGAAGAATTGATTCAGAAAAATCATAGCTTAATTAAAGAAAATCAAAACTTAAGTAAAGAAATTAATCAATTAAAATCTTTTATTAACAAATTCACCGTAAGTTCAGAACGATTAAAAATGATGTTTGAAAGCCAATATGTTGCTTGTGATAAATCAAAACTTGGCTTGATTCCTTTACTTAACAATAAATCTCTAGAGAAAAAGGTTATCAATTCATCAAGCAAACCATTAAATAAGATAAGTTATTTCAAAAATGAAAAGGATGGGAATAACAACTTTACCTATCGTTCTAGTATAATTAAATCAAATGGTAAAGTTATTACTATTAAACAGATATGGGTTCCAAAAGGAACCATATGTCCTAACTCTCAAGGACTCAAGCAAGCTTGGGTACCCAAAATGAGAAAATGAGGATGTACACATAGGTGTACCAAGATACCCATGGAACAAAAGAAACTTAAAATATACTTATGAAAAGTTATTAACAAAAATCAGTAATCCTTGCATCTCATCATTATTTTTGCTTAGTATTTGATATGAATTGCTAATAGTGATCAATTTTGTGATATAGAAAATACTTTTGGAAATATGATCAAATCACTTCATAGTGTACTTTACTCACTATTGGATAAGTTGCAAAATGATTAATTTATTAAGAATAATTCTATGAATTCTCTATATGCTTGATTGAGAGTTTTTATCCATGGCATTATTGTTTATTGATCATAGATATGATAATGTGTACTTGGTATGTTTTTAAATATATGCACTATGAATACCAAGATTAAAGAAACCATCTTTAGCATACAAAATCAACTCATGCTAGTATATACTTAATCTCAAAAGACCTTGCCATTGGCTTACTTAAATTATCTTCTTAAAGGTCAAAGTTTTGCTATGCATGCTAACTAAGGAAACAACCAAAAATCATTTCTAAATCTAAAGATGTTGTTTCCATCTCTAAGTTTTCAAAAGCTTACATTGGATTTGTTCTTGGAAAATAAACTTGAAAATATTTTCTGTATTTGCTGAATCTTGTAAAAGTGTTTCAAATGATAAAGGTTTCCTAACTGTGAAGATAAAGAGTATCATGGCACAGTGTTGAAAACCAAAATCCTGATAAAGTTTATGCAGAAATTAACTATTTCAGCACCAAGGACATCTTAAGTAAAATAGGGGTAATAGAATTCTTGAAGAAATGAAAAAGACAACTGTGTATGATAGTCATCTACTTAAATGATTTTTAAAAAGCTATCATCACTGCTTGTCATACATATGATTTCTATTAGATCTATTTTTGATGAAAACTCCTTTTGATCTTCTGAAAAATGGAAAATGAACCATTGCATATCTTTCATATTTTTCAGTCGTACATGTTATGCTTGATATGTTCTTATGAAAAATAATGCCAAATCTGATAGAGATATGTCTATCCTTGGATATCATTCATCAAGCAATGTATATAGAATATTCAATGAAAAGATTTTAGTTGCAAAAATATCAAGTCGTCTTATTCTCTATGAGACTAATGATTTACTGTCAAGATACTAAGATCAAATTATATATGGTTAATCTTTTACATATAACAATCTGAAAACTTGTTAATAATTATAACAAAATTGAGTTTTTCAGAAATGCACTTAATGAAGAAAAATTGATAACTACTAAAAGACTGAATCAAGAAAAGATGAAATAGATCTTGATTCTTGCATGATTAAAAGTAAAGATCACCACTATCATTTGCTTGACTCATGAGCTTTATATTCTGTCAAATGAATGTGTAGAATTCACTCCTATGTGGTTATTTCATTAAAAAGTAGATCTATGTTAAATAACCACCATATTTAAAAATTACACATTACATATATGATAAAGCAATATGTGATTTAAAACAAGCATCAAAAGCTTGATATATAAAAGCTTAGGTAACCTTGTTGATAGAAAGTAATAGTGATAAATCTATGCATCAAAAAGAAGAATCTATGATATCTTGCTTGCTCATAGCACACATTGATGACATCATTTTTGGTTCTACTAATGAAGAGTTATATTGCAAAGTGAGTTTGAAATATGATGAATGAATTAACATCTTCTCTCAAACTCCAAATTAAGACAAACAAGAAAGGGGATCTTCATTGACCAACGTTAGTCCATAAGAAAACTCTTATAGAAGATTGGCGTGAAGAAGGTATATCTATGACCCCATCTTGTAGAAATTGTAAAGGATGAGCAAAGTAGATCTATTGTTTAAAGCTGTATTGAAGCATGATAGAATAATTATTTTATCATACAGCTAGTAGACCAGATTGTATGCTCATTATGTGACCTTGTGCAAGACTTCAATCTAACTTTAATTAATCATATTTTATTGATAACAAATACGTCATAATCTGAATTTTGATAGAAACAAACGTTTAAGATAAGTTGATTAAAACTTAGTTAACACATCTTATTGATAATTATCTTAAGCAAATAGAATCTAAACTAAATTGATTTGACCTTGATAAATCTGTCTATTGCCTCACATGCTTGTCCTTGAACTATCTTGGTTAATGAATCTATCTCTTTAGTTCAAGTGATATGTGCTTGCTTATATTTAGGCAATCTCTTGAATAAAGTGACTCAACATGCAACTATTGTCATATCTCATATTGAGTCATCTAATTAAAAAATATATATGTATTGGATGAATGCTTTGTATCTTAAAGAAACTAATGACCTTCCTTCAAGAAAGAAAAATGAGAAATTTCAACTTGAAGGATATCTTCATGTAAGATACACTAAACATTCACATGCAAACAAGAGAGAGGATCTTCTTCAGCCAAAAGTTCACACATAAGAAATCTAATTTGGCTTGAAGAACATATAATGAATAGGTAATTTTAGATACCTTTCTCACAAATTAATTGAGCAAAGTCAATAACTTAAATCCTATTATGGCATGATTAAATTCTTTAATTATTAATTTTTGATATCATGTCTATATGTGTATTGACTGACTTATACTTTTAGAAATTGTTTCATGGTTTGCTCAATCTAAAATATTTCTATGGCTGTATCATAACCATGAAATACACAAGTATATGATTAAAACTCTGATTTAGAATGACTTGTGAGAAGCTACGAATTCTTGGGCATAATGAAAATAGTGTTTGCATGATATACCTCTATACGATACATTTCATTATTTCTTTATTCTGCTCTTTCATGTAGATTACTTGAGAATAACAAAAAGAGAGAGAGATAAAGAAAAGAAAATGGATATTATTCAAGAGAAGTAAAATCCAAGTAGAGGCAAACACTTCAACCTTAAGGAAAAGCAAAACAAACTTAATATATTCGACACATTTGTGAGACTTGTGTGAGCATTCTTTTGGAAGGAATAAAATCCATAATTAATTACACTTAAACAGGGAGTTTTTGAAGTAAACATTTTAACCTTTCTATATTGCTCATCATAGGGATGGTGCCAATGGGGAGGCTAGTGGTAGTACCCGGCACTATTTGACCCAACTATTCGGTGTAGGGCATATTAGGGACGGCACAAGAGGAAGGCTAGTGGTAGTACCTCGTGCCCCTTCCCAACTCCACCGGATAGGGAGCAAATAGAGTATAGAGCATAAGAAAGTTATAAATAAAAAACAAAGTAAATGAAAGTAGAATTAAGTCAAATTTTTAATCACTTGAAAACACACTTTAAGGATGAAATCATTGCAAGATTATATTTAAATAGGGGGAGTTTATTTGAAAAGAATTGATTTTGATCCTTGACATTCTTGTTCTTAGTATTTTAATGCATGACTTAACACATGGTATATTTTGCATATGGTATGATATCTTGATTTATGGATTCTCAATATTTTGTAATGTTTCATACTTGGACAATTTGATTGAATGTTTGAATTGCTACATAACATCTTTTGTTTAGTTTTATTGAAAAGAAATTTCAGATTTATCATTCACAATCATTGTTAAAATCTGAAAGCTAAATAAAATTGTAGAAAGGAGAAGAGAAGAACATCTCTATTTAGAGAAAATAAATTGATATTGATCTATCTTTCTACTTGCCTAACTTTGATACATAATGTCCTAATACTTGTTAAAATATCCTTTATTTTGTATCGAAACTCAAAATTAAACACAAAGATTCTGAAAGTGCTTTAATGTTATTGAAATATGTATTTTTCAATCGTAACAATTTAAGATGAGCTACATTGTGAAAGATACATATCTCATATTATGACTTAGAAAGCTTCTATTGAAAATCCTATGTAATTCAGAATCCGATTTTGTATAAAAGTTTAAACTCCATATGATTACTAAATAAAATGTTAATGTAAGAAAAACAGAATTTATTTTGATTGCTCCGATACGCATCCGAAACATATCATTTCTTACCTTCAAAGTATACTAATTTTGATTCAAATGATGTGTCTTACGATGATCTTGATTGCAAGTAAATATTTTTAAATATATGACTTTATTTTAATATTTAAAAAATTTATTGAGCTTCATGTATACATTGCTGAAAAACTGTGATTAAGAAATTGAGTTCTATAAATACACATACCTCAATGATCATCTATATGTTTTTTTTTCTCTCCTACATTCTTAGAAACTACCATCAGAATATATATATATAGAGTGAATACTATAAATTTTGAATAATTCTAGATCACTCTACATTCTTGATAACATAGAATTTCAGTTTTATTCACGTTTATTATTAAATTCTGAAATTCAACCAAAGAAAAGAATGATTAAAGAAGAATGCATCTTTTGAGGGGGAGCTTTAGATATTCAGTATCTTATCCTAAAGAAACTTTAATTTGATGCATACCTTGAATTTTATGGATTGATTTTGATGAACCTCCTTATATTGCAAGACATGCTTTAAATTACCTTGAGATGAGTTCTATAAAGGTTGTCTTATCTCAAACCTTGAGTCTTATGAAAATAAGCTGAAACTTATAGAAAATATATTTTTGAGATTGACAATTTTATTGAACATTATCTTAGGATTCTAAACTCTTAAATGGAATGATCAATTGAGGGGGAGAAAGAAAATTTCAGAAGGAGAGGTCTTATTGGACTTAATTGCATAAATCTATAGCTAAAGGAGAGAGAAAGAATACTAAATGAAAAATGATCCTAATACTCTCCAATATGTATTATCTGAAATTTAATCTGAAAATCTTTATGATACACCTTGAGGCGTGTTATTTGGTTAGTATATCTTATGCATAAATCATGAACCAAATTGCAAGTTGAGCTTAAAGAGCCTCTAACTTAATGAAAAAGGGGGAGAATAACGTGTAAAATTTTCTTGAGCATCTCTTAGAAAACCTATTTTGATATTCACTAATGAGTCCTAATTGACTTGATCTTTAGAACTTAAATTGTGTGCCAATTCATATTTTTATGTATCAAATTGTTTTTTTTTTTGGAATAGAAGAATAAAGTCTTTAAAAGAGCTTTAAAAGAACCTTCAAAGCCTTGAACTTTATGTATACTCTAAGATATATTATAAATTGCATGAATTCATATTTTGGTATTTATGCCACAATATTTTTACACCATAAAAGAACTTTGCAATCATACTTAATATATTGTTCTTATACTCAGAAAATTAGTTAAATTGCTCTCATGTTGATAAAATACTTAATAGATTGGGCACAAGATCTTAAATGAACAAGCTTTCACACTTATTATTGAAGAGAGGTTAGATTTCCACTTCTTGAATTAACCTAAGGAAGATCCCACCTACACTTGATTAGAAAACTATCTGTGGTATCAACTTAGAAAAACTTCTTGAAAACTATCTTAATTGGCTCTGATCTGTGCTCACTAATCTGATTCCAATATTATTGCCTTAAGTTATATGATTCATATCCTTGCAATAATTTAACATTCAAATCAGAGTACAATAAGGGAAAGAAATATTTGAGTGTTCTTATCTTTGTGCTTAATGTTTCCCTATCTTTTTGATGTTGTCAAAAAGGGGGAGAAATATCTAAGTATATGCAAATATCTAAGTATATGCTCATAATGCCTTTATGCTTTGAATTGAATACAAATCAGCTTAAATTGAAATATGTTGATTGTGTTAAGCTGATTAAATCTAAAGCATTATCATGAAGTATGTTTTAAAAATATATGTTTTCTACTTCATGCAACTTTGCTATGTATTACTTCTAGAAAACAATATCTTTTATATTGCATATACTCCAAGTTTTGTCATCATCAAAAAGGGGGAGATTGATGACCCAAAGATTGATTCATAGATTGATTTTGATGATCACAAAACCTTGAAGTATAGATACTAATGTTTATGTTGCAAGGAGAAAGATATTTATTTTGCAAGGAACATAGCAAGTTGGAAGAACATAAGAAGGCCTCCAAAAGCTCTCAAGAAAAGTTAGAAGAAAGCTACAATTCATTGGCCCAAGTTTAAAGTTCAAAAGGTTCAAATTGGAGGAGTAAAATCAAAGGAAAAATTCGAAAGAATAGTCTTCGAGTCGACTCCTGAGGAATTCGAGTCAACTCCAATGTTTACCGAGTCGACTCCGGGGAAGTATGAGTCGACTCCTAGGAGTCACAGGCAGAAAAGTCAGAGAGCAGTTTTCGGGTCTGAAATTCGAGTCGACTCCAGTGGAACGCGAGTCGACTCCGATGGTTGGCAGGTCGACTCCAAAGAAAGCAAGAGTCGACTCTCAGCGGTACATAAAGAAAAAGTCAGAGAGCATTTCATGGACTCTGAGATTCGAGTCGACTCCCGCATTGCACGAGTCGACTCCGAGACTCCGCGACCATCAACAGACAGAAAACCAAGTTACTGCCTCTGAGATTCGAGTCGACTCCCAGACAGCTCGAGTCGACTCCAAGACAAGCTTCACGTCAAAAGGCAGAAGACCAACTTTCGGAAACTGAGAGTCGAGTCGACTCCGAGGAAATTCGAGTCGACTCCAAGACTGGATGAGCCAAAAGACAGAGGATCGGGAGTTCGGGCTCTGAGATTCGAGTCGACTCCCAGGACAGTCGAGTCGACTCGAGTGGATCAAATTCAAAATTGGATCCACGGACTTCAGTGGATGAGCCGACTCCGAAATTGCCAAGTCAGCTCCAGAAGTTGGCGAGTCGACTCCAGGTTAAGACGAGTCGACTCCCAGTCGAGGCAAGCACATTAATTCAAATTTGGAACAGTGGCCGAGTCGTCTCCGGTAAAACACGAGCCGACTCCTGCAACAGGCGAGTCGACTCCTGATCGCGCGAGTCGACTCCGATCCCAACGGTCATATTGTCAGGAGGTGCAGACTGGTTCCAACGGCTCTATTTTTGTCTCTAACGGCTATATTCTTGTTTCCACGCCATCTAAAGCTATAAAAAGCAAGAAGAGAGCTTGGGGAGAACTTATGGAAGTGGGAGAGATCATCTAGGAAAGAGATCTCAAAGAGATTACAAAGGAAATCTCCCATAAGCACACAAGGGCCATCCAAAGCGAAATAGAGAGAAGAAGAGCATCCAAGAGAATCCCAAAGCTTCCTCTCCATCCGTGTGCTGCCTCAGTGATCCTCTACCTCGTGCCAAATCAGAAGAGGGTCAAGTAAAGAAGAAGCCGAGCTCCTCCATCTTCAAAACTCGTTTGAGGGCTTCTCTTTACTCTATTTGTTTATATTGTTATATTTGCTTGCTTAAGAAGCTTTGATTTGTTTTTATTCTTTGTTTTAATATCTTGTAACTTGATTCAATCAAGGGATTGAATCAAGGGGTTAAAGGTTTGTTGGTGAGCCAAAGGGAAAACCAACGGTGTAAGGTTTGTTGGTGAGCCAAAGGGAAAACCAACGGGGTTTAGGTTTGTTGGTGAGCCGAGGGTAAAACCAACGTGTAAGGGTTCGATTGTGATCCCGGGAAAACAATCGGGGGTGGTTCTAGTCGGTGAGCCTGGGAAAACCGACCGAGTTCGTTGTTATCTCGCAAAACAACAAGTTGGGTTGTGAGCTTGTAAAACAACCGGCTGTAATCTGTAGGATTATAGTGGAATTCCCAAGAGGTCTTGGGGAGTGGATGTAGGTGCTGGGGTGCACCGAACCACTATATGTTTATTGTGTTTGTGATGCTTTTTGTCATTGTCTAACTTGCTTACTTAGATATATTGCTTGCTTAACTCGTATCTACGCATCCCTTAGTTGCAAGCATACTCAATTTACTTAATCAAGTCCCATTTAATAAATCATACTGTTGCTAAGTTTAAATTCCACTGTGCATCTATATAACTTAGCATAGTTAATCAAAAAGTCTTAGAAGTAGTTTAAAAGTTTTAAAAGACCCAATTCACCCCCCCCTCTTGGGTTGTATCTACTGGGCAACAGCTTCTCTACTCGCTGACCTAAGACAGCACCTATGGCATAATCGGATGCATCACACATGATTTCAAAAGGACGACTCCAATCAGGACACCTTATGATGGGTGCTGAAGTCAATTCAGACTTCAATCTTTCGAAAGCAGTTACACAAGTTGGTGAAAAATTGAAAACAGTATCTTTGGCCAACAAATCACATAAGGATTTTGATATTTTGCTAAAATCCTTGATAAAGCGGCGGTAAAAACCCGCATGCCCTAAAAATGATCGAATTTTCCTAATAGTCTTAGGAGGTGGCAATTTAGCAATTAATTCTACTTTGGCCTTATCCACCTCAATTCCCCTTTGTGATACAATGTGTCCTAAAACAATACCTGATTCTACCATGAAATGACACTTCTCCCAGTTAAGAACTAGATTTTTCTCTTTACAGCGTTCTACAACAAGTGTCAAGTGGTGCAGACATTCATCAAAATTGGATCCAAATACAGAAAAATCATCCATGAAAACTTCTAAAAATTTTTCCACCATGTCGGAGAAAATACTCATCATACACCGTTGGAATATAGCTGGTGCATTGCATAGCCCAAAAGGCATGCGACGATAGGCAAAAGTGCCATAAGGACAGGTGAATGTGGTTTTCTCTTGATCCTCACGTGCGATAGGGACTTGGTTAGATCCTGAATAACCATCGAGGAAACAGTAATGGGAGTGGCCAGCTAGCCGTTCTAGCATTTGATCGATGAAGGGTAGAAGAAAATGGTCTTTCCTAGTCATGGCATTAAGCTTCCTATAGTCGATGCATACTCGCCATCCCGTTTGGACTCGAGTAGGGACTAACTCATTGTGATCATTTTTCACCACAGTGACGCCAGACTTTTTAGGTACGACTTGAACTGGACTTACCCACTAACTATCAGAAATAGAATATATAATCCCTGCATCTAAAAGCTTGATGACCTCAGCTCGAACTACGTCCTTCATGATTGGATTAAGTCGCCTTTGTGGTTCTCTAGAGATTTTTGCATCTTCTTCTAGATGGATTTTATGTTGGACCACAGAAGGACTAATTCTCTTAATATCAGCTATAGACCAACCGATAGCTTCCTGATTCTTCCGAAGGATACTTAACAGCTTCTCTTCCCGTTCTTTAGTCAGATTTGATGCACTTATAACAGGTAAGGTCTTGTTTTCTCCAAGAAATGCATACTTCAAATTTTCGGGAAGGTCTTTAAGTTCTAGTTGCGGAGGTTTAAGATTGGATGGCACTAGATGAGATTCTGAAATAGGCAATGATTCAAACTTGGTGGTCCATCTGCTAGTATCCATCACAGAAATGGAATCTAACAATGCATTAACCTCTTGACTTGACTCACAATCTTGACCAAAATTAGCCAAACATCTTTCTAATGGGTCAGAATAACTTGACTCTTCAAAAGAACTGCTAATTATGTTCTCAATCATGTGAATTTCTTCCAAATGATCCATCTCAGTTGACTAACTACTACTATGAAAAACATTGAGCTGTACAGTCATGTTCCCAAAGGCTAGAGTCATTATTCCATTTCGGCAACTAATCACAACATTTGAAGTGGCCAAAAATAGTCTACCTAGGATCACTAGGATGTGACTTTCTGGATTTTTTACTGGTTCAGTTTCAAGGACTACAAAATCCACAGGATAGTAGAATTCATTAACTTTTACAATCACATCTTCCACAATTCCTTTGGGATACTTTACCGTTCTATCTGCTAACGAAAGAGTGATGTTTGTGGGTTTTAATTCCCCCAAGCCCAACTCTGTGTAAACAGAATAGGGTAACAGGTTCACACTAGCTCCTAAATCTAGAAGAGCTCTCTGAATGATGGTTTCTCCTATTTTAATTTCAACAGTGGGGCAACCAGGGTCCATGTATTTTGGGGCAATCTATTGTTGAATAAGAGATGAGGCTTGTGCAGCCATAACAGCTTGCCTAGGAATACTAGTTTTTCTTTTTACCGTGGTCAGGTCTTTTAAGAATTTTGTATAGGAGGGGATCTGTCTGATGGCATCTAGGAAGGGTAAATTTATTTGAACATTTTTAAAGACTTCCATGATTTCATCATACTGAGATTTTTTTCTTTGAGTTTTGTAGTCTACTAGGAAAGGGAGCCTTGGGTGTATATGTCTCTATTGGTTTCTCCTCTACTCCTTGTGTTCCCTGTTCTTGTGCCTTTTTATGAGTGGGATTCGGTTCATGCTTTTCTTCTTTTTCTTGTACAGGAAGTTGGACCTTGTTGTCCACTTGCTTGCCAGACCGTAAAGTGGTAATTGCCTGGACTTCATGGTTAGGATTTCCATTAGAATCAATCTGAAACTGGCCTCTCGGCCCTTGATTCTGTTGCCTACTAGGGTTAGGTACTGGCTGACTTGGCAATTCACCTCTCTTCCTATCCCCTAGAGAGTTAGCTATTTGGCTCAGACTAACCTCAAGTTTTGCAATCGCTTGCGCATGGAATTGGTTAGTTTGTGTTTGAGCCATGTTGGTCTGTTGTTGCTGTTGGATGAAGTCTTGTTGCTGCTTCATCATATTAGCCATCATGGTTTCTAAAGTTGAAGATTGTTGTGGGGCAGGGGTATTGTAAGTAGGTACAGATGGAACCAAAGGTTGGTTCATTTGTGATGGACCTATCCTGGAAAAGTTTCTCTGAAAACCTGGTGGACCACCTTGATGCTGAATAGGTTCGTTCTGCTTGTATAAAAAATTTGGGTGGAACCTATTATCAGGGTGGTAAACTGGGCTGAACGAGTTGGGAGTGGGCTTCTTAAAGGCACTATATGAATTTAGAGCATTTGCTTGCTCGGCCTTTATGGTGGGCAGATTAGGGCAGCACTCCACTAGATGCTCAGGACTGTTACACAACATGCATAAGCCTTGTGGCTCATGTTCCACTTTCATGATGGAATTTGACTCTTTTTGTGAGTTTGAGTTAGTGAAAACCGTAAAAGCATCCAACTTTTTGCTTAGATTATTCACCCCATTCACTAGATTGGACATGACATTTTTGAGTGCTGGGTCTGTTTTTATTCCGTAGGTACTTGGTTCTCTTGACCCATAATCATCTCTATCTACCTCCTGACCATAGCTACTCCAATTTTGAGCATTTTCAGCTAAGTCCACAAGGAACTCATAGGCTTGATCAGGAGTTTGGTTCATGAACCTACCCTTATGCATGGATTCAATCATGTTCCTATGTGCTGGAGGTAATCCTTTGTAAAAGAAATGTACTAGATCAGCCTTATCAAGCCCATGGTGCGGGCACTTGACCAAAAGATCATGGAATCTTTCCCAAAGTTGGGAAAATTTCTCCTCAGATTTTTTTCTAAAAGTTCTGATGGCATCCTTAATTTTTTCAGTCTTCACCATGGGATAGAACTTAGCCATGAATTTTCTAAATAGTTGTTCCCATGATGTGATGGAATTTGAAGCTAGGGAATACAGCCATGCAGTAGCACGATCCTCTAAAGTCATGGAAAATAACCTTAATTTAATACCCTCTTCATCTAAATTTTGATTTCTAAATGTTTGACAAATTGTCAAAAATTTGTTTAGATGAATGTAGGGTTGTTCACTCTCGAACCCATGAAACTTGGGTAACATGTTTATTGTTGCAGCCCGAATCTCGAATTGGGCTGCGTTATTAATTGGTAATACTATGCAAGTAGGGGGACTAGCGGATGCGAGTGCAAACAATTCATTCATGGTTCTAATATGTTCACCCATTGTAGAGATCGACGATTGGTTTACAGTTCGCAGGTTGTGATGAAAAGTTCTATCAATCTCAGGATCAAATAGAGTTAACTTATCCCTTAATGACCTTCTACCATGCATACATTATCACAACTTAATTAGACTCGACTCCTAAAATGAACGAAATCCTAAGGAAGAGAAGGGCTAGACACAGATGACCACAATCAACACCACACAACAATTTGACCCTATTAGTCTTAGAATTAAGTGAGGTTTAGTAGCTTTTTAAATCTAGTTGCACATCAGGTTAAAAAGTTTCTGAAATTCTCTCTAGATTAGACAGCTCCTAATCTCCCTTTCAGATTAAGCTTGAGCTTACCAGTTAAGCGATCCAGTAACCAGTGACCAGAAAAGTTCCGGGGTGTGTGGTGGTGCCAGAAGGGATACACCGATACCACAATATCCGTAACAGTTCTCACTGTTGTAAAACTTTCCTAGACAGCACCAATTACAAAATTCTCGCTGGAGTGGCTTTCAGCCGCTTCTTTCCAAGAGCCTAATTGAGCTCGAAAACCCTAAGCCAACGTCTAATTTGATTTTAATTTAATTTGGCTTAGGATAAGTATGCAAGGTGGTGATTTTTGGGCTAAGGACAGATAATGACCTCCCGACCTTATCTTTTTAATGGGTTTTGCCCTTAAATTATTTTATACAAATGCTTAATACTAAATGCAGCAAATAATCAATAATTTTTTTTTAAAAGTTTATGCAATGTCATTAGGTTATATTGATTAAATGAGCAAGCAATTTTTTTTACTTTTACTTTTATTTTTTTTATTTATTTTCTTTTAAATTTTTTTTTAATTTTCTTTTTTTAAAAATTTTTTTATAGCAATAACTTGAATGTAAACTAAACACAATCCTTATGCGTCAGTCAATCTCCGAATGCCCGTTGAATAAGCTCTGGAGATTACTCTGTGAGGAGCCCCAATAAAGGTATGATAACCTCGGAGGATTGCACCTTATCAATTACTAGCAAAAATAATATAAATTTTTTTTTATGAAATTTTTTTAAAAAATTTAAATTTCAAATTTCGAATTTCAGAATTCAATTTTTGAATTTAAATTTTTGAATTTTTTGATTTTGAAATATTTTTTTCCAATTTTATTTTTATTTTTTTTACTTTTTTTTAAAAAAAGTTTAAATTTCGAATTTTAAATTTTAGAATTTAATAACTACGAAATTATTAACTAAAAATAATCAAAATAAGGATAAAAACTTACTACTGGAGTGCGTTCACTCCGGGCATCCAAAATTCGATTTGATCTTCGTGATCGTTCTTGCTTCTCGATTTGCTTCCCCGGCAACGGTGCCAAAAATCTGTTCGTCCGATTCCTGCCTACCTAAAATACGCTAGACAGATCGTTGTTAGAACCGACGAACAAAAGTTGAATTTAAATTCTACTCTTACCTTTCCTACCCGAAGAATAGTGGTTGTAAGAGGTCGATCCACAGGGAGGCGATTGGAGTTGCATAAAAATTAGAACGTTCACTCGGATTTGAAATTGAATTTTGAATGATAAAAAGAAAACATTATTTTGAAGATGTTGATGGATTCTCTAGTCTACCGGAGAATGTTTTTAATTGAAAAAAGACAGGTACTTAGATTTAAAGAGCATTTATATTTTTAACTAATCAAAGAAAAGCTTTGGCATAAATTAAACTAGATGAAAAACAGTGCTAAGAAGATCAAAAGCCTAGAACATAAATTGCATAAAGGAAAATTAGATGTATTGCATCAAAAGAAAAAATAAACGGTTGCATAATGAAAACAGAAATTTAACTAAGCCTAGAACAAGGATTGCATGAAAGAGAAATGATAGATTTACTAAAAAGAAAATTCATTACAAATAAAAGTGGAGATTGGAAACTTAATGTTTCTTCTCTTTTGCAAATAACATAAAAAAATAAAACAAAAAGCCTCTTCCTCCCGTTAGAACATAAAATATTTTTTTTTACTCTTTTCTTCCCCAAAAATAGAGGATTGCTCTGTTCTTCTCTTCCCCACCGAGCTCTCTCCTTCCTTCTTCTTCTTTGGACCCCGCCGGCTACTCCCCTCCCTCGAGCCTCCTCTCCTCTTCCTCTTTTATAGATCGCCCCCACCCCTTGCAGCTGGTGATGGATCCTGATGACACGGGCGTGAATGATGGCAGACGCAAGGAAGGAGAGGGCGGACGGGCGCGAAGGAGGTAACGGACACGGGATCGCTGGGAGGAGGCGATCGTTCGGGTTGCTTGGATCACGGATGGAAGGAGCCGGATTTTGTTCTTTGGGCCACGGAGGGATGGGATGCTTGCAGTCGGAAGGAGTGGATCACAGGATGGTGTGCTTCACGAACGGCTGGGACGTTGGCTGAGGCGGAGGAGCTGCAGTCTTGATCGCGGAAGAGCTGGGGTCAGCCGTGATCGATGGAGCAGGCGTGGGATGCTGGGATTCCGGCTCGGGATTCCTTCTTTGGACCACGGTTGAGAGGCGGGCTGGTGGGAGGAGCCGGACGCGATCGCTGGGAGCTTGGATCACGGCTTGAAATCGGAAGGGAGCTTGATCCATGGATGTTCACCGCTTGAAGAATGGGATTACGGGAAGGGGGTGGAGCCGAACGCGATCGCTGGGAGGATGAAGCTGGGCGCAGTTTGTGAGGCGCTGATGCTTCACATGTGTGGGAGCTTGATCCGATCACGAGATGGACGGCTGTGATGATGGCGTGATCCGTGAGATGCTAGGAGGACTCGTTGACGATGCGGACGGAGTGGATTTATTTGAGATGTTGATGATTGGCTGGGTAGATGGTCGAGAAGGAGATGATCGCGGGGCCTTGATGCGGGACTGATTTGGTAGGTGACCTGATGGATGGCGCAGGATTTCATGCTTGTATGGCAGCTGGGGAATTTGTTGAGCTCGGGCTGTCGGGCATTGGACTCAAACCCAATGTTATTGGGTCTCTTAGATTCCTTGCACTCAAACACAAATACAATGTTAATTCATTAATTTTATCATTAAAAATTAACTATAATACTAATTAAGGTGGTACGATGATTGCACTTTTGTGCTCTCATCAGAGTTCCAATTGGCTTTGCTCCATCCATCTTGAATCGTTTGATTAGATCCCTTGTATACTTAGATTGATTGATGAAAATTCCGTCTTTGCCTTGTTTGATTTGCAATCCGAGAAAATATTTCAATTTACTCATCATGCTCATCTCGAATACACCTTACATACACTTAGAGAATTCCTTGTACATATCTTCATTAGCAACACCGAAAATGATATCATCAACATATATTTGAATAATAAGCATGTCTTTATCGCGTGTTTTGATAAAAAGAGTGGTATCTAATTTACCTCTAGAAAAATTATTTTTAATCAAAAATTTACTCAATCTATCATACCAAGCCCTAGATGCTTGTTTTAAATATATAAAGCCTTTTTGAGTTTAAAAGCATGATCCAGATATGCATGATTTTCAAAATCAGGAGGTTGCTCAGCATAAACTTTTTCCAAAATATAACCATTTAAAAATGCACTCTTGACATCCATTTGAAAAAGTTTGAAATTTTTGAAAGATGCAAATGCGAGTAACATTCTAATTGCTTCTAATCTAGCTATAGGTGCAAATATTTCATCAAAATTAATTTTCTCTTTTTGATTGTAACCTTGGGCAACTAAACGAGCCTTGTTTCTAATAACAATACCAGATTTATTTCTTTTGTTTCTAAAAATCCATTTTGTACCAATAACTGGATGATCATTAAGCCTTGAGACTAAAGTTCAAACTTGATTTCTTTTGAATTGGTTTAACTCCTCTTGCATAGCAAAAATCCAATTTTCATCATTTTTGGCCTGTCTAAAATGTTTTGTCTTAATTTGGGAAAGAAATGCTAAATAATTCACAATATTACGTAAAGAAGAACGAGTTTTTTCACCTTCACTGGGATTACCAATAATGAGCTCTTGTGGATGATTATGAGCAAATCTCCATTCTTTTGGTAAATCGTCATATTTCTCGGTTGGAGTTTGTGCATCCCTTTGAGGTTGACAAGTTGGCGGTTCTTCTTGTTTCGATTCTTGAATTCTTTCTTGAGTCACTTCCTTGTTAATTGTCAAGCTTTCAACATTCATTTCATCATCATTAGTAGTAACTTTTGAAATAGAAGGCATAGATTCATCAAATGGAACATGAATAGATTCTTCTATCAACAAGGTTCTTTTACTAAACAGTCTATATGCTTTACTAGATGAAGAATAGCCAATAAAAATGACCTCATCGGATTTTTCATCAAACTTGTCTAAATTATTCTTACCATTATTCAGTACATAACACGTACAACCATACGCACGCAAATGACGAATATTTGATTTTCTATAATTCCAAAGTTCGTAAGGTGTCTTCTTCAAAATAGTTTAATCATGGCATGGTTCATCACATAACATGCAGTGTTGATGGTTTCAGCATAATAGTACCTTGGTAGATTGTTTTCACAAAGTATAGTATTAGCCATTTTCTCTAAGGTTCTATTCTTTCTTTTAACAACACCATTTTGTAGTGGAGTTCTAGGGGCTGAGAAGTTATGATCTATACCATTTTCATCACAAAAAGTTTGAAAATGAGTGTTTTCAAATTCGGCACCATGGTCGGTTCTTATGCTAGTGATCATAAAATCTTTTTTGTTTTGAATATTAAGACAAATTTTTGAAAACTTGTAAAAAGCTTCATTCTTATGGGTTAAGAAATTCACCCAAGTTATTTACTATAATCATCTACTATGTCAAGTGCATATGATCTACCACCAAGACAAATTGTCCTAGAAGGACCAAATAAATCCATGTGAATCAATTGCAAGCATCTAGAAGTAGATACAACATTCTTTGATTGAAATGAAATTCTAGTTTGTTTTCTTAGCAGGCATGCATGACAAAGTCGGTCTTTAACAAAGCTAATTTTAGGCAATCCTATAACAAGATCTTTTCTAGCAAGTTTAGAAATCAAGTCCATATTAGCATGAGCAAGTCTTCTATGCCATAACCAACCATTATTGCTCATAGCTGCAAGACAAATAACATCAACATCAACAACATTATGTAAATCAACCATGTAAACATTATCATATCTATGACCAACAAATAAGGTTTTCTTTTCAAGAAAGCTTTCAATAACACAAGGAGAATTTTCAAATACAACTCTATTACCCTTATCACATAATTGACTTATGCTAAGCAAATTATGTTTCAAACCATCAACTAATAATACATTATCAATAATAGGATTAGGGGCTTTACCAATGCTCCCTATACCAATAATTTTACATTTACCATTGTCACCGAAAGTTACAAAACCACCATTTTTGGTACAAGAGAGTTGAACTTTCTTTTATCTCCGGTCATATGTCGAGAACATCTGCTATCAAGAAACCACATATCTTCCTTCAATTTAGATTTCAAGCATACCTACAAAAAAAAAATCATTTCTTGATATTTGGTACCCTTGCATCTTTTGGTCCATTTGGGTTAGTCTTGTGGGCTTTGAAAACCCAAACCATTATAGAGGGTGGAAGTTTAAATCTATAGGGACAATGATATGAAGAATGATCATTTCTTCTACAATGAATACATGAGGAGTAGGTAGAAGACGATGCTTTTACGAAAAATTTTTGTAAACCTTTTGTTTCTTTGTTGGATTAAAACTAAGTCTGACTTTATCAAAAACTCCTCTTTGACTTCCAAGGATTTGATCAAGATTTTCTTTTTCTTTAACAAACTTTGAAAGAGTAGAATTTAAATCCTCAATCTTTTTCTATAAAACCTTATTTAATTTCTTCCCTTAAAGAATTTGAACTAGAAATAAGATATTCATTGGTTCTTTTCAACATTTCATTCTCATTTTTTAAATCCTCACATTCTTCACTAAGAATTGAAACCATCTTTTTAAGAACTTTATTTTTAACTCTAAATTTTTGAAACTCATCATGAAGTTCTTCAAAAGCATTTTGTAATTCTTCCTTAGAAAAACATATTAGAAGAAATGTATACCTCTTCTGGTTCATCATCAATGGCCATTAAGCAAAGGTTTGTGATCTCATCTTTTTCTTCATCCGAACTATCATCATCACTTCCGCAAGCCGCCATCATTGCTTTCTTTTTATCCTTCTTTAAGCTCTTTATGAATTGAGTACATTCGGCTTTGATGTGTCCGGATTTTTTACATTCAAAGCAAATAATTTCGTCTTTCTTGCTCGATTCTCCTTTGAAGTGATTTTTCTTTCGAAATTTCCTTCCGCCTTTCTTTTTCCATTTAAGAAATTTGTTGAATCTTCTAGCAAGAAGAGCCACATCTTCATCATCGTCACTTGAAGCATCATCGTCGCTAGTATCATTGGAAGTGCACTTCAAAGCGATGTTCTTTTTCTTGTTGTTGTCGTCAATCTTCTTGTGACTCATCATGGTAATCTCATGAGTCATGAGTGAACCCAAGAGTTCGTCAAGACTTAGTCGATTAAGATCTTTAGCTTCTTGGATCGTCGTCACTTTTGGTTCCCAATTTTATGGCAAGCATCGGAGGAGCTTTCTCACCATTTCTACATTTGAATAAATCTTACTAAGAGCTTTCAAATTATTAGTGATGTTAGTAAAACGAGTAAACATCTTACAAATAAATTCATTTTCATTCATTTTAAACAACTCGTAACTATGAACAAGCATGCTAATTTTTGATTCTTTCACTTGAATGGTTCCTTCATGCATAACCTTTAATTTATCCCATATTTCTTCAGCCGTTTCACATGCCGAGACCATATTATACTCATCACCATCAATAGCAGAAATCAAGGAATACATGGACTTAGCATTATTTAGATAAGCCTTAAGCTCGGTTTCACTAAGTTTTTTTAACGATTTAATAACTCCTTCTTTAGGTGGCTTATAACCTACTATGATACTTTTCCATGCTTCTACATCATGAGCACATAAAAAGATTCTCATATGGGCTTTTCAATACATGTAGTTTGAGCCACTGAAAAATGGAGGTTTGTTTGTTGAATGCCCTTCAATAATATCAATGTTCAAAAAGTTTGTCATAGATCTTTTCTCAAAAGATGGTAAAGTCTAAAAATAATTTTTGAGCCTTGCTCTGATACCAATTGTTGGCCCGGAGTTGCAAACCCAAGAAGGAGGTTGAATTGGATTTTATAAAAAATTTCAAAAATAAAATTAAATCCCCTCAAGTTTTTAAATTTAATGAAAAAAATTAGATGCAACAAGTATAGCAAGCAATAATCACAAATATACAACTAAGTATGGAAAAATAAAGAGTGAAGGAAAGAAAAAGTGATACGTGACGATTTATAGTGGTTCGGTCTTCTTATGAGCCTACATCCACTCTTCGGAACTTCTTTCCGAGATCTAATCTACTATGCTTATCCAAAGCTTCACAAAATGTATGTCTTCTGGGTACAAGCAATCTTTATACTTAGTGATATCCGAGCTAACTCTTGGTTGATCTACTTCCTCAAACACTCTCTTGTTTATCTAGAGTACAATTCTTCCAAACAATCACTCTCTATCACTTAAGCTAAAAAAAACTCAACAACTCTTTTACAATACTTAATCAAAATAATAAGAATGAAAATAATACAACTTATCACTCAAGAATAAGCAAATATAAGCACTACACTCAATTTTTTAACAAGAAAGATTTTTTACTTGTAAGCACAATACTCTCTTGATTTCTCTTCAATTCTTCTCATAAATGTTGATGAAGATACTCTTATTTATAAACTTCAAGAGTTCATAGCCGTTATTATTGAGAAAATACCAAAATACCCTTGAATTGGGCTCCAAAATTTGAATTTCAAATTTGAAAATTCTAAGTTTCAACTTTTTAATTTGATATGACAGATTGGAGCCTCTGTTTTTTTTTTCTTCGAATGATTTTTCCTACAAAAGGATGAAAAGTAGATCTATGAATTGTCTACTTGCTGTATGTTTTTCAGATTTTTCTTCATGTGATTTGGGAGATGTAGTCAAAATACTAAAGTTGGTTCTAAAAAGTTGTCTAGTACAATTACTCCATTTATAGCTCTTATTTTACCTACTAAAAGTTAGATCTTAAAAGTTTGCAAGTTATAAACTTGTAGATATATAAGTCTAGTATAACATAATCAAATTTCGTAGCAATTTAGTTAGTACATCTCGAAATATGCCAAAAATACTAAGACAATGTCTAAGGGGTGTATGTAACAAACATGTTACTAAGAATGATTCATTCACTTGAATGTTTACCACTTTCATTTATACAAAAAGTAACATTTAAAAAAGTATAAGTAACTACTAAAATATCATCATTAATTATTAATCCAATTCATATTTATAACCAACCTTTTACAAAGTGCAATGCCAAAGAATTCATGTAGGCATATAAAACAAGGTAATATGCAACATACTAGTAACACTTTGAAA
This sequence comes from Phoenix dactylifera, assembly GCF_009389715.1. Classification (NCBI taxonomy): domain Eukaryota; kingdom Viridiplantae; phylum Streptophyta; class Magnoliopsida; order Arecales; family Arecaceae; genus Phoenix; species Phoenix dactylifera. Next base: position 562,603 of record NW_024067765.1, on the reverse strand, counting down.
AAATACGCATAATACTTGTCATCATCAAAATCAATCTTATAAAAACTTAGTCTAACATCGTGCACTTCCCAAAAAGCATAGTCTTTTTCGGTTGGATGAAGACACTTAAGGAGAGGCAAAGAGAACGATCTTCTGTATAACTTGTCACCGAGAAGGACATAATGTGAGGCTTGGCGCTTCAACTTGCACACCTCAACTTGCCTTCCAGGCTGCTCCCCATATTTGAGAAAGTCAAAGAGAGGGTCCATCTAGCTCGGTTCTATTTTAGCATTTATTATCGAATTGGGCTCTTCAACACTCAGCATTTCTAGCACTTCAAAATAGGTGGCCTCTTTTAGGTTGGCTGACTTTGAGGTCACCAGCTTGGATAGGAGATCGACTCTAGCTTTTTCCAACCTAAAAATTTGTTGTATATCAAAACTTTGGAAGGCCGAAGAGATATCCTTTACCTTTTGTAGGTACTTGATCATTGATGGGCCTCGGGCTTTAAATTCTCCTTGGATTTAACCCACGACCAGTTGCGAGTCACTGAAGACCTTCAATTGTTGCACGCCGAACTCCTTCGCAAGCTTGGGCCCAATAATAAAGGCTTCATATTTAGCTTCATTATTTGAGACCTGGAATCCAAACTACGAAGCGTATTCTACAATAACCCCCTTCGGGCTGTAAAGAATGAGGCCTGCTCTGTTGCCCCCAAGTTAATTGATCCATCTACATACAAAATCTAGGGCTGCTTAGTAACCTAACTTTTTCGACGAGGCTCGAGTTCATCTTCATCAGGAATTGTATATTCAACTAGCAAATTGGAAAATACATATGCTTTGATAGCCGACCGGGGTCGATAGTCGAGGTCAAACGCTCCGAGCTCCACTGTCATTTCACCAACCGACCTAAAATTTCTGGCCTCAGGAATATCTGCTTCATCCGTTGGTCAGTCAGCACTGTGATTGAATGGGTTTGAAAGTATAGACAGAGCTTCCAAGCTGAAATGATGGGGGTGTGGATAGTCTTTTCCAACTTTGAGTACCTTGTCTTAGTGTCTCATAAAATCTAACTTGTATAATAGATCAACTTTTGATGCCCCTCTTCCTCTCATGCCAATACCAAGCTTACAGCGAGTGGAGAAATGGCTAAGTTTAAATAGAACATTTCTTTGGTTTTGACTTAGTGAGGAGAGGTGGCAAGCTGAGATACTCTTTACGTTGATCGAAGGTTGTTTGGCACTCCTCGGTCCATTGAAAATTATTTGTTTGCTTCAAAGCCTTAAAATATGGAAGACATCATTTTGCTGACTTAGAGATGAATCTTCCAAGAGTTGACACCCTACCAGCCAGATGCTAGATGTCCTTTATTGTCTTCAAGGGTTGCATCTCTTGTACTACATGGATCTTCTTAGGATTTGCTTCAATTCCATATTGTGTTACCAGAAACCCAAGAAACTTGCCTGAGGTGACACTGAAGGTGCATTTGCCTGGGTTAAACTTCATTTAGTACCTTCTAATGATTGCAAAAGCTTCCTTTAGGTAGTCAACATATAGCTCGACTGCTCAGCTTTTCACGAGCATGCCGTCCATGTAGACTTCCATATTTTGGTCGGTCTATTCTTTAAAGATTTTGTTGACAAGCTGTTAGTAGGTTGCCCTAGCATTCTTCAATTTAAAGAGCATAACTATAGCAATAGATTATCATTGGTGAAGGTAGTTTTCTTCTCGTCCTTAGTGGCCATTTGAATTTGATTATAGCTAGAGAATAGCCAGAGAATGCATCTGTAAAAGTCAAGAGTTGATTTTCTAAGGTCCTGTCTACGAGCTGATTGTTCCTTGGAAGAGGAAAGCTATCACAGGGGCAGACATTATTCAGGTTGGTATAGTCAATGCAAACACGACATTTTTCATTAGCCTTCTTTCTTAATACAACATTAGCCAACCAGTCTAGATAATTCACCTCACGTACAAATCCAGCTTCTAAGAGCTTGTCAACCTTCTGATCTATGATTTGTTGCCTTTCCAATGCAAAATTTCTCTTCTTTTGCTGTACAGGTGGGTATGTAGGATTCATACTGAGCTTATGGACAATCACCTCAGGGCTTATTCCCGACATATCAAAGGCCGAACAAGCAACGACATTGGCATTGGCATTGACAAATTCTCCTCATTCAATTGCGAGCTGATTTGAACAGTTCAGTCAAGTGCCACTTCCTTCAAAGGAACATAAACAAGTTTCTCGGTTGGTACCCCCTGTTGCTCTTTTAGTTTGACTCTTGCGTCTAGTCCTTCGATTGGCAACATATCCACAAGCTTCTTTCCTTTAAGCTTGGTCATATAGCATTGTTGAGCTAGCATCTAGTCACCTCTGACTTCACCAACCCCATTGCTAGTGAGAAATCTCATGAGCAGATGTTAGGTTGACACCACAGCTCAAAAAACATTTAGGCCGAGCCAATGTAAAATTGCATTGTAAGCAAAAGGGACTCGAACTACTAGGAAATCCGGCTTCACCATGCTCTACTGAGGCTCTTGACCTGTAGTGATAGGTAGGTTGATTACACCTTCCATGGAAACAGAGTCTCTCGAAAAACCGACCAGAGCGAATTGACCTTTCTCAGTCATTCAGCATGGAACTTCATTTTTGAAAAGCATCATAGAATAAGGCATTGGTCGAACTTCCATTATCTACAAGAATAATTTTTACATCATAGTTGGAATAGTAAGAGAGTCAACTACAGTGTTGTCATGAGGAGTCTAGACTCCTTCCAGATCAACATCGAAAAAGGACATGGCATCTTCTATCCTCTATCTCTTCAGGGACACATCTTCCTCTCGAGCTCCTCGGTCATGACCTCGCAATGAGCCTAGAGCTCCATCAACAATGCCCTTCGTAATGGTATTGATAACCCCTATTGTTGGTCAGTTATCAATTGGCTCTTTAGGAGGATGCTGGTCTGAGATAGGTTCCTCTCGACCTTGCTGATTATTAACATATTGATCTAATCGGCCACATCGAATGAGTGCTTCGATCTCCATGGCATCATGGCCATAGTCACGGTGAAATCAGTAATACTTCTTGTCTCTCTTGTTGGTGCCTTCATTCTCCGAGGAGCCCACAAGTATCCTCGGCCTTTTATCTCCATGAGGATTTGAACCCTCGGTGCATTAAGGAGAGTATACCGCTCAAAATTCTGAGGTGGGCTCTTCATTCAGCGAGTACTTTCTTCATCTCAATGGGAGTCTCTTCTTGGGGCATATTTTTGATCTCACCTCCTCTTGGTTCCTTTCTCGATCCTATTCCTAGTTGACTCTTGCTAAGACACTATATCTTCCTCCGCGTTGGCATACTTTTTTTTTCAGGCCAACATTTCTGCGAAGTCTGCAGGAAAGCGCTTCTCCAAAGAGAAAAGAAAACATGACATTCTCAATCCATCCTTCATAGATGACATGGCAACCGACTGATCTAGGTCGTGCACCTCCAGTGTCGCCATGTTAAAGCAATTGACGAAGTCGTGGAGGAGTTCTCCTTCCCTTTGTTTAATGTCGAGCAAAGTGTCAGAGCCCCAACATTGTCTTAGGCTACTAATGAAGTGTGCCATAAAAAGACGTCCGAGCTACTCGAAGGAATAGATAGAACTCGGCCGAAGTCTCGAGTACCAAAATCGAGTTACCTTGTAGAGAGTTGTAAGGAAAGCCTTGCATAGCATAGCATCAGTTGCTCATGAAAGCTTTAAAGCTCTCTAGGTAATCTAGAGGATTCGAGATGCCGTCATACGATTCTACTTGAGGCATTTTGAGCTGAAGCAGAATTGGCTCCTCCATGATTCTTGAAAAAAGTGTGGATCTATAGTGAAGTTGAGGTCATTGGCACACCTCGAACTCTACCTCTCTATACCTTGATCTGGCGACTCATCTCTTTGATCTTCTGGTCGAGATCAGCTTCTTGCCTTGAAATATGGTCCGTCCGATGATGGAAAGAGTGCCCTAGAGTAGAGTCTTTGTCTGAGTGGGGGCTAGGCATACGGTCCCTCTCTTCTTGACCAAAACTCCTCAGTTGAGTCTATCGCTTTGCTAAGATCGTCTAGGGCTTCAAGGTTGATGAATAAATAGGTGGTTGTGCCTGATGTGTCGATATTCGAGAACGCCGGCTCCGTTGAGAAGGATCTGGCTCTTTGGGTTACTGTTGGTTTCCTAAACAACAGCTATTAAGGCTTGCACTTGCTAAACGAGTATATTAAATTGCTTAGAAGTTATAGGTGTGGCGGGTTGTGATGGAGCACATGATGGGCTCTGCATGGAGGCATAGGATTCAGGTTGAGCTCGTTGTTGTGATGCACTAGATGCACCTCGACTCCTTCAGGACTTCATGTTGGATAGCAAAGTAGTTCAGTCTCTCTCTTTTCCCAAATATAGGTCTAGGAGTCCTTCCTCTAGTACCAATATGTTACTGGTAGAATCTGAGTTGAGGTTGGTCACCGCTCGAGGTGTGCTGAAGTCGGCCGAAATCGAGAAGGAAGGGAGGTTACTCAAGAGTTGAAGAGTAGCTTCAAGATGCCGTTAGCTCCACAACACTGCTTTAGAAGACGAAATCAACCTGCAAAGAAGTCCACTTGCTGCAAGATTTCTAGCAGGGACCCTCCGATGCTTAAGCTAGTGGAGATATAGAGCAACAATGGAAAAGAGAGAGAATGAGGGTGGAAAAGTGCTTGAGAGAAAAAGTGTCCTCCTAGGGTCCCCCAATCATCCCTATATATAGGATGAGATCGACGCCTGCTATCTGAATTATCAGAAAGTACTATAATTGCGCCAAAATTGCTAATCGTGTATTAACAATATGATAGCAACTTCCCATGATAAGCATGCAGTGATAATTTTATTGATTGTGCGTCTACAATTGTCCACTAAAATAAGACATTGGTCTATACCGAAGTCATTCACCTCAGCTAAGGCCGAAGCCAAGGAGATCGGAATAGTCCGAGATCAGGATGACCAATATTCTCCCCATTAAGTAACATGTAAAAATTTGAATAGAAGCAAGCAGTGAATCACCTAAAACAAATGGGTTTTGGATGTGAGCCAGATCAAAATTCACCTAGAGGTCTAGGGCATGCATAAATGCATCGGACGTGTCACGAGGGCTCATGAGGAAGAATATAAACTGAAGTAGAACATAAAATAAGATGACACGTTATGGAATAACAAGAGTAGATAGATGGAGGGGAGGAAAGTGATGAATGAGAGATGAGAAAGGAAGACAGTGGAAGTCAAGAAGAAAGAACCAGTCATTGGGACAACTCAGCCTTTTAACCCAAAGAGCAAAGAAGATGAGGGAGAGAAAATAATAGGACAACAACCTGGGAGAAACAGTAGTCTCAGCAAAGCATCCAACACTGTCAGACCTAGAGAGTTTAATATTACTTTCAGGTTGGAAAGAATAATGGCTCGAAACAGTGCCGGCTCGAGCCTCATGCGACCGAGGCGGTTGCCTAAGGCCCCCGGCCCGAGGAAGGCCCCACCGACAGCCACTTTTTTTTTATTATTGTTTAATTAGGGAGTGGGCGATGGATGACGGATGTGAAAGGATAGACACTGGGGGCCTGGGGCTGGGCAATGGCGGTGGCGTCTGGCAGACGGCTGAGACGGGGAGGGGACTGGGCGATGGCTACCGAGCTCCGCCCGTGCGCCGCTACACGGCTACAGTGCGTCCCTTCGGCGTCTCCCCGGCGTCACAAGCTAGGAACATAGCGGCATAGGCCCTGGGCAATGGCTACCGGCTATGACAACGTCGACAAGCAACGGGTAACGGGCCAACGGCCAACGGGCATTTTCTCCCCGGCTCCCCCCTTCTCTCCCCCCTTCTCTGCCTCCTGCAGCTGCGGCCTGCCTTTTTAATGCCTGAACCTTCTCTGGTTCTCGGCAGAATCGGCATTCGGCAGCTCGGCTTGCAGACCGCAAAAGAAACGATTTTAAGCTCAACTCTCAGTCCTCTCCAGCTCTCCTCGCCGGCTCGCCAACGTCGCCGTCCCCGGCTCCTCGGCCTCCTCCCATCCTCCGGCCTCCTCTGGCCTCGGCTCCACTCGACCGTTCGGACGGTCCGCTCTAGAGTCCACGATCCACCTCCTCCTCCTCCGCTTTCGTCCGTGCTTCCTGCAGCCTGCCTGCCTCCTCCTCGGCTCCGAGGTCCAAGCTCCAGCCTCCTCAGCTCCGGCCTCCGGCCTCCCGTCTTCTCCTCTCCAACTCACCTCGCCGAGTCGCCATCCTCGGCTCCTCCGACCTCCGGCCTCCTCAGCTCCGGCCTCCCGTCCTCTCCTCTCTAGCTCTCCTCGCCGAGTCGCCATCCTCAGCTCCTCCGACCTCCGGGCTCCGCGGCGACCGAGGCCTCCCGGCTCCCGACTCTCGACTCCCGACTTCCGACCTCCGACCTCCGGCTTCCGGGCTCCGCGGCGACCGAGGCCTCCTGGCTCTCCTCGCCGTCCTCGGCAGTCGGCTCCTCCGGCTCCGAGTCTTTGACTTCCTCCCGGCCCAGGGAAGGCCCCCACCCACAGTCACGGGTCGGTTGACTCGGTTCCCACAGGCCGCAGTCCCACTTCCCAAGTTTCTAGTTGGCCAGTTCCCACTGATCCCATTCCCAGGCACAGGCGGTGAGGCAGGACCGGCAGGTGAGTTAGTTACTTAGTTTATTAATTAATTTTTGGTCCAATTAATTTTTATTTAGTCAAGTAATTAATTTAGAATTGGTTAACTTTTGGTCCAATTGTAGATTGGTTGTGACTTCAGCAGTTCGGCACTATTCGGTCTCTTCTCGCCGTCGAGTTCGGCACTATTCCACCTCTTCTCGACACAATTAAGTTCGGCACTACTTGTCGGGACCCGAGTTTGTTTTTCTTGACACAATTAAGTTTTATCATTTTTAACTTTTTTATATTTTGATTTGTTTGTAGTATTTTTTTAATTGCTTAGTTTGATAATATTATTTATAGATTAAAATGTCTAATAGAAAATATGACTGTGGATATGAAAAACTCAAAAAAAAAAATGATAAACTCATTCAATCTCAAAAAGGAGCTCTAGATAGATTTGTTGTTACAAACAAACATAACACTACATCAAATTCAACTCAAGAATTAGCAATAGAACAGGCACCCGAAATAGAGTTAAAAAATGAGATTGCTAGTGAAACAATATCTAGTGAAGAACACAATGAAGAATCAGATGGAGATAGGATAAACAAGAAAAAAGATTGTGAAACTAGTTCTATTCCTACAAATTTATATGATCCTGGTCAATGGAAAATGATTGATACAAAATTTAGAGATCTAATAGTGGAAAGAGGTCCAAAGGGATTATGATTTTCATTTTCCTAAGGATGAAAACAATAGACACTTCTCTACGATATATTATATTCGTAAGTTACCTAATGGTGAAAAACATGATAGAAAATGGTTAGTGTATTCGAAAGATTTGGATAGAGTATATTGTTTTTGCTGTAAATTATTTGATTCAAAGTCTAGCACGAGTCAATTAGTCAATGAAGGAAGTAGGGATTGGAAAAATCTAGGTATCAAGCTTAAAAGTCATGAAACAACTAATGAACATATCATTAGCATGAATAGGTGGATTGATTTAATAATATAATTGATAAAAGTCTCAAAGAACAAATAAACCAAGAGAAGGATCATTGAAAAAAAGTTCTATTTAGAATTATTGCTGTCGTAAAAAATCTTGCAAAAAATAATTTAGCATTTCGAGGAAAGAATGAAAAGATCTATCAAAGCAATAACGAAAATTTTCTAAGTTTTATTGAAATGATTGCAGAATTTGATCCAATAATGCAAGAACATATTCGATGCATTCAACATGGTGAAATTCACAATCATTATTTAGGTCATAATATTCAAAATGAATTGATTCAAATGTTAGCATCTGAAATTAAAACTACAATACTTAAAAAGATTAAAGAAGCAAAATATTTTTCTGTAATACTTGATTGCACTCTTGATGCAAGCCATCAGGAACAAATGACCCTAGTTTTAAGATGTGTAGATACTTCAACAAGTTCAGTAAAAGTAGAAGAATATTTTTTAGAATTTTTAGAAGTAGATGATACCTCTGGAAAGGGCCTTTTTAATGAACTTATAAATATAATAGAAAAACATAAAACTTGAGGTTAATGATATAAGAGGACAAGGGTATGACAACAGATCTAATATGAAAGGAAAACATCAAGATGTACAAAGAAGATTATTAGATATAAATTCTAGAGCATTTTACACACCATGTGGATGTCATAACTTGAATTTAGTATTATGTGATACTGCTAACTCGTATCCTAAGGCTATATCTTTTTTTGGAGTGATACAACGAATTTATACCTTATTTTCTTCTTCTACAAAACGATGGAAAATTTTACAAGATAATATATCCACATTAACTCTTAAACCCTTGTCACAAACACATTGGAAAAGTCGTATTGAAAGTGTCAAAGCAATTAAAAATCAAGCTCCTAAAATAAGAGATGCTTTAGTTCAATTAGCGGAAACTAGTGAAGATCCTAAAATAAAGAGTGAAGCCACATGTTTAGCTACATATGAGATTGAAAATTTTGAATTTTTATTAGGCATGAATATTTGGCACGATATATTATTTGCTGTTAACTCAGTTAGTAAGATTTTACAATCTGAAGACATGCATATTGATGTTACTATAGATCAATTAAAAGGTCTTCTTTCTTATTTAAAAAGTTATAGGAAAATGGATTCATGAATGCTTTGAATTCATCTAAAGAAATTACAAATGAAATGAAAATAGAACCTATATTTCGTGAAAAACGTGTCATCCGTAAAAAAAATATTTTGATGAAAATAATGATGATGAGATAACAAGATCAGCTGAAGAATCTTTTAGAATTGATTATTTTTTATATATAGTAGATCAAGATTTTTTCGATTCAAAATAGGTTTGAACAATTTACTATATATGAAAATATTTTTGGTTTTTTGTTTAATTTTAGAAAGTTAAAATCTTTGAATGAAGATGATTTGTAAAAGTGTTGTCTTAATCTTGAAAACTTTTTAAAGCATGGTGAATATTCTGATATTGATGGCATTGATCTGTTTTCAAAGTTAAAAATTTTAAAAAAAAATTTACAAACAGAAACTAGTACCCCCTATTGATATTTTAAGTTTATAAAAAAAACAGATTCTTTTCCAAATACATGTATTGCATATAGGATATTATTACCAATACCTGTAACAGTTGCTTTTGCTGAAAGAAGTTTTTCAAAATTAAAGTTGATAAAATCTTATTTGCGATCAACTATATCACAAGAAAGATTAAATAGATTAGTTATATTATCGATTGAAAATAGTATTTTAATGGATCTTGAGTATAAAAGTTTAATTAGTAATTTTGCTTCTCAAAAAGCTAGACGAATTATTTTTAAATAAAAATTTTAAAATATTTTTATACTTATTAAAAAAAAATTATTATTTAAATAATAATAAAAAAAGTCTCTTCTAATGAGTTCGCCTAAGGCCCCCAAATGTATTGGGCCACCCCTGGCTCGAAATAGGGGAGGAAGTATGGACAATGGAGAGAGAATGGGAATTGTGAGACATAAGTAAAGAGAGAGTGGATAAATGGGTTTGGGTCAAACACTCTAGCCTTGATGGGAGAGTGTACACTAGAGCATACTGCTTTTATTTGAATATTTTATCGGTGAAATTTTATTTAACCCTTAGCCAAATCTCATTGATAACATAAGCTCCTTTTTGGGTGCGTCATATGGTTCTGTGTAAAATGATGTTTAACTACAGTTGTTTTTGACCCTGGCCCATGTACAGCATAATAACTACACTAATGGATCTTGCTTGCTAGTTTATAACAGGTATTACTGTATTTGCTTTTTCCAGTTATTTATTCTAGCATTTCCCCTTGCTAGTTTATAACATGTATTAACGATTTGTGGTCAGACAGATTGGTGATTAATGACAAATGGAGCTCTGTGTTCTTATGCTTAGTTGCAGGCATCTGGATGGCCGATTGCTGTGGATGATTGTGTTGGGGGCTACGTGATTTCTAATTCTTTAATTCATCTCTGTGGTGCGTATAATTTGCATCTTTTGCTCCTAAAGGCAATATCAGTTTAGATTTGTCCATTCCAGTGAAGCATTCAAACATGTAACGGTTGTTGAGTGAGAAAAGTTGATTCTTTTTTTATCTAATGGTGAAGTCATTTACCTCGTACACATTCATGGCCTCACCATTCTCATTCAGTTATGGCAATATGGAGACATTTGATAGATGCACTGACAGAAGTTCTTCAGTTGTACAGATTGTGGACAGTACTTAGGGCAGCCTGCATAACAGCATAAGCGTTGACTAACACAATCTGACAGAATGTTTGCAGCCAGCTACCTGTGGCATGTTTTAGCGTATATATAATGGTTGATTTGCTCAATTCAGAAGTTTTTCGTCAACTAATCTAGCTGCCCAGTTTAGAAAACTCTCTGCACTTAATTTTGCAGATGATAAAGTGCTGTTTTATGACGAGATCTCTCATGTCCTTGTACATAGCAGTTGATGTATCTTATTTTGGTCTCCACGGCAAGCAACTAAATGGTCCAAAATATTTGTACATTTGAATCATTCGATAAGGTTCTGTTTAGATCTGAACTTGGCCTATGAGGAAATGCAAGATGGTAGCTCTGCAAATAATAAAATCAATGGCTGAAGTTGCAATAAAATTTTAACTATCCTATCGGTTTGTCAGCAAGTCAAAATGTTCATTGGAAAATCAGCAGGTAAATAACCCGGGTGTTCCATCTCCCAATTACTAGGCGGGTGCATCAACAACTTAGGTACATGAGAAGTGATTTTATAGCCTCATCTGAAAATCTGGAAGACCTGATGGCCTGTAACCAAGCATCGTAAAGAATGTTCCTAGGTGTTGATGTTTCATAATGAAACGTTGAGACAAATTTTACTGGAACTACCCAATGACAGTTGCCAGTGTAATTATCCATAACAGATGCAGAAGGATGCAATTTAGCTCCAGTCAGTTAGAAGCATCGCAAAATTTTTAGACATGCATTTGAGAATATAGCAATAAATCAATGTACACGTCCGTGCGACTCTGATAATGCCTGTGGTTATTGCACCCAATATTTTCAAGTGCATCACAGACCAAAAAAAAACTAAAATGTAGAACCCGACTCTCATGTGCATTGCAGTACATAGCCTTCTAATATTCTAATAAAATGTTATATGGGTAAAGTAACGTATATATTACACGGACTGATAGGAGGGCGCATCACCCAACGCTTCTAATCGTACATTACACACAGGGCATCAGATTTTAAATTGACAGAAAGAAAAATAATGTGTTGAGATGCAGCACATTCACTGATGGTTACACGAATTTGTTGGCTCCTGTGTCTGTGATTTAACCCGATATACCTTGCTTATCTGCTGCTGCTGCTGCTTATCATACATGCCCCTGGTGGATATCTCTTGCCTGCCAAATCCGCCCACATAACCCCTTGTTGGTTGCCTACCAGTCCAGTTCGTAGGCACTTGTATGTGAAATCCATCCATAAAACCACTTGTCTGTTTACCAATCCAGTTAATTGGCGGCAACGGTGGTGGTGGCCCTGCATTCTGGATGCGCTGCTGATGATTTGGCCAGTATCGAGCATTTGGCATCCTTGGATGTGACCGGAATCTTAGCCCCTCTTCAATTGTCGGATTAGGTAACCCTGTACTAATGTTCGAATGGTCTTGAAAATTTGATTTCTGCATCCTGAAGTTCTGACTACATCCTTGGAAATCAGAAGCAAACTGAGACAGCCTAGGATTTGAGAAACCTTGTATGTTACAGCTAGGAGGGTTATAGGTAGAAGACCGATAATACTCTTTGTCCTCCATGAAACCTCTTTCATATCCCAATGGTCCAGCAGGTCTGGGCTTGTTAACACCCTGTGCAGCATTCCTACAGGGTGTCTCAAGCAATCTTCCAGTGTTGTTGGATTTGATTTGTAAAGAATTTTTAACCAGACGATGTGCCGCTTCTCCTAAAACATGGCCAGAGAGCGTTCCAGGCACCTGTAGCCTGGCAAAAAGTAGTTCAATTTCACATCAAGTTTTCAAAATAAAACTGAAGATACTTCTAACTTAGTTGTTTTGGTGAAATATGCAGGGGCTAGTCCGTGTTTCAAAATGGTGGATGCGGTCTATTGACCACATTGGATTTTCTATACATGGTTATTATCAAGGTTCACTGTACCGGTGTCGGACCCGTACCGGTGCTACGATATAAAATTTCTTTGGCATATCGAGGATCGGTATGCCGCCGGTGCCAGTACCGGTACCGAACCGGTATAGTACGGTACGCTCGGTACCGTTCAGTACGGTATGGTACGATATATCATGGTTATTATACCCGATCACACTAGATCTAGGCTGAAAAAGGCAGTCCACTTAGCATGCGCAACTGCATAACTGACCTACATAGCATTTTGTAATTGCATATACAGCTTGCCTAAGCTAATGATTAGGTTTAATGTGGATTTCAAGTGGGCCTAACATATATATGTATAAATAATATCCATATATTAATTATGTGATAACTATTGCTATTAGGTATTAGATACCAAGTAGCAAGCACTAATTATTAGTTGTTATCTATAGTAGAGTTGCTATTATTTATCAAAAAAATATTACTATCAATAATACTGTTTTTATTATACTTAATATATTTTATTTATTTTAAATAGTTAAAAAATAGTAGCCAGATATTCATATGAGACCTACATACCTCCTATGCACTATGCGGTCCCCTGACCACCCACACACTGCAACTGTTTTCAGGACACTGGCAAGGCATCAAGGTGCTGAAAGGAGGACTTCACAAGTTATCTTGGTACTTAGCTGGTAGTTGAGGAGCTTTCTTTTGTTATTGTTTTAATAGAAGCTTAAATGGTGAAATGGTCCTAAAAACTTGTTTTTTGAGAAAAATAATAAACTTTTTGGTGCGGATACCAGTACCAGATCACCGGTCATTTGGGTCTACAGTCGCTGTAGGAGGATGGTCCAGCCAGTTTTGTTATGGTTAGAGTGATTTTGCTTTATGTTGATAGCCTTTGGGCTTATTTAGGCATTTTGTTATCTTTGAGGGTCTTTGTGAGAGTTTCTTTATAGAGGTCTTTTTTTGGCATTTTGGGTCTTACATATATGTTAGACCATAAGCTTGTATGGGGTATGCTATAAATGAAAATTTGATTCCCTTCCTTTAGCCCTGGTGTGAAACCCGGAGCAAGAGTTAGGCGTGAAGCCTAGTTCCCCTCTTCTCTTCTTTCCTCCTCTCTCCTTCTTCCCTTATTCTTCTTCCTCTTCCTTCTGTCCGGCATCACTTTTATTTTAGAGGCATGGTACAAGAGGGTCGTCATATCGGTACATGAGTGAACAGCTATAATTGACGGGGGAGGTGTACGGTGGAACCCAGTCCACAGGCAAGCATGCACCCATCAAGACTACAGCATCATCCCTATAAAAGTGAAGACTGACATAGGTTGACCTAGCAAGATGAGTGATCCAGAGAATGAAGAGATACCTCTCTCTAGCTTGCTGACGACGTCCGTTACTGTCTTCATGCCATAATACAGGGAAAGGTTTGATGTCTTGAGGTTTCAAAACCTGTGAAAATGCAGGGTTCACTTTAGTTTGCCAATATATCTGAATTCTTGTCACAGGATAGCGGGATTCTTTAAAAAGGCTGTTTCAAATTCAAATCCCAGCATTCTGAAGCAGAAGCAGCTAGAGGTAACAAGCCACAAGTTTAACACATGGTAGACTATAACAGTATATGGATTAAGGATGCATCTATAATGAGTGCATACAGCATTTGATTGAAATCTGGGTAGCAGCAATGGAACACAATACGTACTCCGTACCCATTAATTTGCTTATACATCATTATCATGGCAGTAACATTTGGTCCAAAGACAGGCAGGCCATTAAAGTTGATTAAAAAGAAAAAAAACAATCTGTTATAAGAAAAGAAGTGCTACAGCTTTGAGCTAACAATCAATAGTTGGCACAACACCTATCATTCATGTTTTCAATGCTCAAAATAGCAAGCTCTAAAAACTGAAACACAAAACACTTCCATGTGTGCATGCGCAGTTGCATCGGTCGGGTACGCAACTTCTACAGGCAGAAGGTCAAAATACAAATGCAAAAAAAAGCGTAAATAGTTTTATAATGTTAACCTGGGAGCCAATAACTTCAACCTCGATTAAGAAACTACAAGATTTAACAATAGAAACCTTCTAGATGACCCGATAATAATGTTATTAAAATCACATCCACTGTGAGACTGCCTAATAAAGTTACTAAACTAAGCCCAGATTTTGAACTACTGAATGTTGATCCAGTTCTGGAGACCATCCATCCTTGTCCCAATTTTTTTCAGAAAAAAAAAAAAGAAAAGAAAACCATGAGTCTGATCCCAACCATCCATGATATGTACATGCAACATCCTTCACTATAATTTGGTATCATTAGGAAATGCCCAACCAAAGAAAACAGTAAAAGCATTTAAAAGAAGGTGCAGGTGCTGGTACAGGATGTGTACAAAATTTTAATGGAGGTGCAACAATGAAAGTAGAAATTTCAAATCAACAGCATGCATCAAGGCACTTGATAACGATCAAGAATTTTATTGCTCAACTCTTTAGCTTCATAGTACCCAACATTAGGATAAAAACTATTAATGCATTTCTAAAAGTACTGCCCTTTTAGAATCTAATTTGATTGTGGCTATTGATCAAAAACTCCCACCAGCATGGAAATAAAATAATTGCATTTAAACAAAGTTACAACACAACCATATTGAGGAACCCTTCAATTGACAACCTATGACATTTTTAAAAATAAAGAGCATCAAAGATAATTTTCAATTCTCGTAAATTGAAAGCTACGAGCCACTTTATTCCTCGTAATTTTTCTATGCATTTATTGCAAAAGTTCCTCCAAACTTCATTGTATTTTGCAACAACAAAACACTTATTCATCTTTCCCCATTAGGCCAAAAGCATTCCTACTCCATCACCTTCTCCACCCTTTAGAATTTTTTATGGTTAGACTTCGATTTTCTTGGACAATCTGACTTATAAATTTGCAATATGGTGCAACTCCTTGGAATCTTCCATATAAAAAAAAATCAATAAGAAACTTTTGTAATGATGAGGAGTAGATGATGGTCAACTTTTGTGCAGAGTAGCGGCTCTGACCCTTTGTTATCTATTTTATTAGATCTAAGTGACATAGGACATATAGAATAGGGATTCTTCTGGTCAGCCTTTAAAGAGAGTTTAACTTGAAAATTTGTGATTCCAAAAAGTAAGAATGCATAAGAGCGAACTTCTACTGACGGATCAAAAGGGGCAATACAAATGATATATAAGTCTTGATTGGACCCGAATTCATGTAAGCTGAAGCGGCCCGAACCGCCCAGTTCCGGCCGTACAGGCCGAAACAACATGGGACCGGGTCGGTTCGGCTGTGGAATTCGGAACCCACCCCCAAACCGAACGGTTCAGAGTGGAACAGGTGCGAACTGGGCGGTTCACACCAATTCGAACCGACTCCCACTCCCCTTCCCTTTTTAAGTAGTGGAAAGGCCTAAGAAGGCTTCCCAGACCTTTCTTCACAGTTTTTTCAAATCCCCCCCAAGCCAAAAGACACGTTGATTTCAACGATTCAAGGAGGATCCAACCCAAAACAAAGTATATTTCCCCTCCCCTCCTCACTTCCTCCTCTCTCTTTTTTCAACACCATAAAATGTCGAAAAATTTTCAAACTAAGGGGAGGTCATTGCCAAAATTTTCGATTGACATGATTTCATGATATGTTGTAGATCTATAGATGATCTACACAATCCCACTAAAATCTTTAATTTTCGAATTATATATATATTTTTAAATTAAAAATATTTTTGGATAAAAAATAAAAAAAAATTAAAATTCAAAAAATAACTGTAAATTAGAAGATTATTTAAGGGCATGCAAGCTACTCTCCAGCTAAATTTGGTGTCCATTTATTCAAATTTTGACGTGATCATGTGCATAGTGGCCTAGGCCTAAATTTAAAAAAAAGTTTGAGAAATAAGTAACCTTTGAAGCATACCCACAGCTTAAAAAAATATATGTAGCAAAAAAAAACGTCTAACACAAAAGTTCCTCAACGACCGTGTATATATTCACTACAATCTAAGATTGAGACTAAAGTGCATTCAGGAGAAAGTAGAGCTGAAGTACACGGATTCGGTCCACAATGCTTTGATTGATGATGAGAATGATCTTATGATCGAATGGCTTGTAGGTCAACAACAGGACCCAGAACTTAATAAGCCGAGATTGCCTCTACAACTGGCCAATTTCGTAACCAACGAGACTAGGATGGATTTAAGACAATGGGCAGATCGCAATATTTCACACATCCTTGCAGTTGATCAGCCATAGCCACCGGAGTCACTAGGGAGCCGGTCATCACATGACTGCTTGTCCGAGACATTCTTCCAAAGATATGATCGAGAGTTGCTTAGACGAAGCTACCACGCTATCCAATCGACTCAGTCAAGAGGGCAACATCCATCCAACATCAGGCAAAGAGGGGCACAAAGGAAAAACAGGCAGCTACTCAGCGCAACAAAAAAGAAAAAAGAAAGACAGTTGCAGCCCCAATAAAGAGTATGGAAGAGTCAATTCCCTCATATTCAAAGACCAAGAAGAGCGGCAATGATAGTTCTAAGAGTCATGGATCTGGTAGCTAAACTAGAGGACATTAGACCACCATTTATGAGATATAGTCGCAAGGTGGTCTTCAATCCACCGGTGAGTTCCAATTTATACATGCCACATAAGGTAGGGATCACGATGCACGATCTGGTAGAGCAGGATACGATTACATATAGAAGACGAACTCCTCGAGATCCTTCAAGAGGACACGATGCAGCTGCAGATGATCTCGCACGTGGAGTAAAATCCATCGACGTATCAAATTTTAAGTTGTATGTTGCATTATATTACACACAGACACATGCAATCTATAACTCATACAAATACGGATATGGATATAGTGCGTCTGAGGTATCTTCCGATGGTTACTACTGTGAGTATTGGGCCGCCAGATGGGCCAACCTGGACCAAAGTCGGCAGCCCATCTGGAGGCCACTATCCGTTGCTTCGAGAGGGGAGAAACTGATGTACGGTGGCTCAGTCGTCGAACCCTCCAGAATCCTTCTATTTTCTGACCCCACATCATTATTCCTCCCTCACTATTCTCCTCCTTCAGAGATAGAGCTTCCTGAATGAACGTCTGTGTCGACGGAGAAGGTGCTCGTGACTCCTCCCCAAAGCTAGGTAAGCTCCCAACCACCTTAGTTTTCCTCTTCCCAACCTTCTTCCCTCCCAATTTACTTGGGATAACAAAGAGAGAGAGAAAGAAAGCAAGAAAGAAAGAAAGAAAGAGGGGAAGAAGGAAGCGAAGGCTCACCTATGTGCGGCCATCGTAGGCATCGCGGGGAGTAGCCGCGGACGTCGCGGGAGCCGTCGGCCTCGTCTCGGCCGCAAGCACTGCCGACCTCA
Source organism: Phoenix dactylifera (assembly GCF_009389715.1). Lineage (NCBI taxonomy): Eukaryota > Viridiplantae > Streptophyta > Magnoliopsida > Arecales > Arecaceae > Phoenix > Phoenix dactylifera. Next base: position 544,971 of record NW_024067765.1, on the reverse strand, counting down.
GGCCGGTCCCCTCCCAAGCTTGCCTTCCTTCGCGGGAGAAAAAAGAGAGGAAAAGAGAAGAAGAAAAGGAAAGGAAGAAGAGAGGAGAGGAAAAGAGAGGGGGAGAGCTACGGGAAGAAGAAAAAAAAAGGAAACAGGGAAGCTTCAGAAAGAAACAGGAAGAAGGAAAGAAAGAGAAAAGAAAAAGAAGAAAAAGAGAGAAAAAGAGAGGAAAAGAAAGAAAGAAAAGAAGAAAAGAAAAGAAAAAGAAGAGCAAGAAAAGGAAAAAAAAGAGGCGGCGGCCAAACTGAGCCAAGCTTGTACTCTGTTCATTGCGGGCCTAACTTGGGCCCAGTTCAACCATGTTGGGCCCAGTTAGGTCGTACCCTTTGTGGGCCCAACTTGGGCTCAGCCAAGCCTTGTTAGGCCCTATTTGGGCCGTACCCATTGTGGGCCCAACTTGGGCTCAGTTCAGCCATGTGGGACCCTGTTGGACCGAAACTAGTATTTTTGGTTTTGCTTAGCCCTGAAATTAACAAAAAAATTTATTATATTTAAACAGGTGCACTTGATCTGTTTGTTTGAAGTAGGATTTAAGCAAGAAAAGGTAAGTAACTTAATGCTTCAAGTGTATTTTATAAATTACTGATAAAATAATTAATGTTGATTAAATCCCAACGTTTTTTTGCACTTAGTAAAATGGGTCGGGCATGTTAAATACTATTTGAAAATTTTGTTATATGCTATGAAATATGTAAAATTTGACTAAGTTATTTATTTTGTATGTATGTATTTCCAGCATGGTTATATTCTGGCCCCGCTAATGGAGATTATTCATTGGCCCTGTCGACTTATATCTGTGAGAGACGGGTTTCAATACCGTACCACCGGTGATTAGAATAGTGGTATTTTGACACCGTACCACCGGTGTTTAATAATAGTCGTGCTTGGCACTTTATGTGACCCATACCACTAGGTTTCGTGGCCGTAGCCTATTTATGTTGGAATTATGGTATCAGTGTTTTTCTGAAACAAAATGTTTAATAAATTTCAAAAATTAGAATGCTTATTGTGATTTATTTCTCAGTCATTATCTTGTATTTTAATCAAGGTCCGCCGTACCGAATCTGGTAGGCATACCAGTTGCCTACCGGACCGGTACGGTTCCGGTTCGTACCATGCTTCGGGCGGTACAAACCGGAAAGCTCTTCCCTGCCGGAGCCAGGGAAGAAAAAGAGAACCAGAGAGAGCGCGGGAAAGAAAGGGAGGGAGCCCACCTTCGGCCGCCATCGGAAAGCCGCGGAGGGGCGTCGGAGGCCGGTGGGGGGCGGCGGAGCCCGGCGGGGGGCGGGGGAACCCGCGGGGGTGCGGCGGAAGCGGAGGCCGAGGTCGCGGCCGCATCCACTGTTTCGAAAGAAACAGAGGACGCGGCCGTGGTTTTAAATTTGGAGATTTTAAGTGAAGTCGGCAAATCGGTTGCCGACTTCACTTAAAATTCCTAAATTAAAAACCGCGGCCTCCGCAGCGCCCCCGCGGGTTCCACCGTCCCCCGCCGGGCTCCGCCGCCCCCCACCAGCCTCCGACGCCCCTCCGCGGCTTTCCGATGGCAGCCGAAGGTGGTCTCCCTCCCTCTCTTCCCCACGCTCTCTTTTTCTCTTCGTCTTCTTCGTCTCCGGCATGGAACCGGCCTGTACTGGTTTCCACGGCTTTGGCGTATCGGTAGCTGGCCGGACCGATTTGTACCGGCTCGTACCAGCCGGTATAGGCCGGTTCGGCATACCATGATTTTAATTAAACATTTGATATGCTCTGACCCAAATTGGGGTATTATGTTACTTACTGGGCTAGTGTAGATCATTATCCTATTTTATTTGTTTTTCAGATCTAGAAACTTAATCGCACGGAGTTGGGGAGTGCGATAGATTTTGAAAGTTTTTGTTAAAATTAGAATTGTGGTTAGTCTAACTAAAATATTTGAATTATTGCAAATTTTGAAAAACTTGTTAGATTGTTTTGTATATATATTAATGTTTAAGTAAATTTTAAAGCATTTGTAATAGAATTGATATAATCAGCTGCCTTGCACGCCGGTACGGTCCACCATACGGGCGTGCGGTGTCTGTCGCGCTTCAGGCTCGGGGCGTGAACTATCCTGCATAGCTAGGGAGCATCTTACGGATCAAATTTTGCTGCCAGCAATTCCTCCACATCATATAATCAACTAGAGGACACCGCTTAAAGCCAGAGCTTCAATGAGAGATCCAAGACTGGTTATAACCTAGAGCGCGTTCTTTATGAGATAAGCGTACATGATTACAATGCCACTTGGTTAGAGAGATAGACTGATGTGCCTCCTGATTATACTAATGATCCAGATATCTACGAGAGACATCGTCACTCGAGATTTTGGATATCGGTATGTATGTTGTACTTTAAATATATATAATTCATTGTATCATTTTATATTTTGTATCTCATTAATTGATTTTAGGATATTTCATATTGTTTCTTCTAGCAAGCAACATCTTCCTAATCATTTTAAGTTTTGTATCACTCTAAAACATCAACAGACATTATTTAGAATGTATCGGAATCATAGAAATATCAAAAAATATTAAATTATACTTAAAATCATTGAAAAAATTAAAAAAAATGATTACCATTAATTCAAACCCAAAAAACATTAAAAAAATGGTGTGCTGGTTCTTTGCATACTATATCAATACAGTACCGAACTAGTACTGTACCGAACCCGCCGCCGACCGTTACAGGTCCCGGTACCAGTTCAGCGGACCTTGCATGCAAATGTAAGTGTTTGTAGGGGGTCGAATGCTATATAGGGTCTAGGAGCATGTTCTAGCATGAGCCGCCACGACACGAGTGATCAAGAAGAAAAGAAAAATCAGCATAGTACTAGCAAGCTATTACCTATATTCTAATTATAACTTGGCATAAGTTTTGTTTTTCAATTTTGCAGTACAAATTTATTTTCTTCTATATAATTGCTTACATGATTTTCCTTACAAGTATGACTAAAAAAATTACGTCCAATATCTACCTCTCGGTCCTTCATAGGCAATATGCAAGGTGGCACCATGAAGAAAAGGAAGAAGAGGAAGAAAAAGGGAAGCAGCAGGCGCATCCCTTGTTTCTGCTGAACCGGCCCAAGAAGGACGACATGCCAAATGGAAGAATCAGGTGGTTGGCTGGTCGTAGCCCTAGTTCTGGCAGTTCTCTCAATCAGAAAGTGGGATTCCTAACCCACCTCTTTCTCTTGATATCTGCCTATCTCCCCCTTTGTGTCTTTCTCCCTTTAGGCCACAAATCTCCAAATCGTGATCACAGTAGATGCTGAGTTATAAATGTGATCAGGCAAGCTTTTTCTGCGCTTGCACTTTTTCTCAAGGTTCTAGAGAAAAGGTGTGCTTTTGTAGCCCTTAAGAAAACTGCTTAAGAAAAGGGGCCTCGCGTTGGGGTAAGCAAGGCACATCAATTGGGCTTCGTGTACGCGTTGCACCTAGGTGCGTCTTTGACAACTCTGGTTATAATAGCAGAGATTTAACCTTGTTCGATGGCAAAAAATGTTTTTGACAAAACCAAGGTGATGGAGATCAACTGTGAAGAAAAAGCAGGGCTGACAAATTTGTAGAAGATGATCACTAATCATGGATCCCATCAAGTACGGAAAAACGTCCAACTAGGAATAATCTTCAGTCAAGATTTCTACGGAATATGAAAGATTCTCTGGTGCAGGATTCCATCAGGTAACATGGTGACGTGATCCAAATAAACAATGTTATCTCCACAAGTACTTCTACCAAGGTTCGCTATAGCAGTGCACACTACCCCATAACGAGCATCCCATACCTTATCGGTACCAAACCGAGATTAGATACGAGGGGCGTACCAAGTGTTGGTGCGCCGAACTGACTGTAGTACCAAACAAACCGACATTGTACCAGCATGGCATCGATACAAGGTTCAATACTGAGATTGCGAACCTTGACCTTTGCCTTTTATTTTTCTTTTTTCTTCCAATTCTAATTTGATTATTCATGACTCCACCACAGGGCCAGCTTCAAGATGGTACCCTGCAACTCCAAGCACTTATCTTTATTCTTTTGCATGAGGCCCCACAACCCTAGCATATTTTTTTTTCCTGAATCCCTTCATTTCTTTTGGTCGTTGGCAATGCACGCATCGCATGTGAGTCCACTAGGATTTGCAGAGATTTTTCTTTTATTTCATTATTTGCTTTCTTAATTTTCTTTTCTATTTGCTAATATTTTCCACTTTAGATGATATAGAGGCTATAAAATCCTAGTAAGGTTTTCATTTCAGATGTCTTCTCGAAAAGAAAGGAATGTAATTTCAAATAGTTGATGAGTTGCTATCATTAACTTATCTGAAGCCATTGATTCTCTATTAGAGCAAAGATCCAATTGCTTGGAGTGAGTCCAAGCTTTACGTTTTCGTTCCACTAGTTATGTAAAAATAGCTACTCTTCTTTATTCTTATCTGTCTTCCCTCCATTAAACTAAATACTGAATCATAATTCTTCAAAATAATATGAAATTCTCTCCTTAAACCCCTCTAGCATTAATATGAAATTCTTTTCTTTAGTTTTAAGCTTTGGATTACAAACTAAACCCTAAATCCCCAATCCCCAGGATAAAATTAATCACCCAATTCAACTTAGAAAATTGACCCTGCTAGTTCATCTTTAAGAAAAACAGAGCTCGACTAATATATGCAGCAACTTAGACGTTCTATCCTAGGATCCCAAAGCCCCATCACCCTAAAATTTTCTTTCCCTAGGCTGCGCTGAATCACTTATCCTTCATTCTGCGCTATTCTGTACTACTGCATATTCATGGCTCATGGTCATCTCTGATTTGATTAAATGTGCATAACTATATCCAGAAAATAAGTCAAGCAAAATGAACCAAAGCTATTGCTGATAACAAACATAGTTTACTGATTGTCGCCAAGCTATCACACAACAATTAGTAAAATAGCACTGCAGAAGTACCTTTGCAGGCATGATCACGCCTTCAGGAGGTTCTGCTATGTGTTTGTGGTGCTGGGGATTAAGATATGTTGCATTCCTACAGAATTTCAGAAATTTATTGCATCTGAGGCTTTGGAAACCAGAAAAAACTATTTTTCTCGGAATGAAACACGGTAAAAGATTGATTGAAGACTTACAAGACTCTGTTATTTTCAACAGAATTTAACCCTTTGACTAGTGCAGGTACAGATGTGTTATAGTGGTTCCTCTCACATAAACAAAGGAATCCATTCATTCCATTACTGCAAAAATGAAAATATAATGATTAGGGCACGGAGGCCAGGGGGAGGATGGCATGAGAAACAAATGCATATAAAATAGTTCACAGCAAAAAAAAAAAAAAATCGAGAACATAATTGCATAATACATGGCACACCGACCTAACACGTGTGTCAATTGGAATGAAATATAATGGATCTTCTGTTGGTAATGGACACATTTGATATAGTAAAACAACTTGTGCAGCCAATGGATGACTATCATGGACATAAATTATGTCAAACATTATTTTATTTCGAGATTTCTCTTGTTCCTGCAGAAACACTACCAATGCATAAGAATTCGAGTAGATGCGCAGGAAACCAAAAGTTCGTATAACACAAATTCTAAACTTAAAAAAAAATCAATTAATTAAAAGAATCCACATTCCCCACACCGTTAAAGTGTATTCAAGCTTTTTTGTCTCAGCAAGCAACCGTCTCTCATCAATGAATGGCAGTTTTGCAACTCCCTGGTTCCATGAGAATAACAAATATAATCGTCTCTCAAGTCAGAATATCAAAGGCAAAAATCTAAACCAACTGAATACATCCGCATGATTTACCTGCCATGCGAAGCGTTTACCATTCATGTCTATCTCAAAATCTGAAGATGAAAAAGAAAAATTTTTAGACCCCAATAAAATACAATCTGTAATTAAAATAGCATCAAGATGGATAACACATTGAATATAGATTTCAAATTCACAACCGTCAAATCATATAATGAAGACAGTCTGTGCCAAAAAGCAAAGACACCAATTCATAAAACCTACAGAAACTATTTGAAACAATTTTACCTTTGGGATAAAAGGTGCTTAAGGGTGATGCTGGATCAGTCATCAATGCCTTGTAATGCTCAGGCAAGGCACTGGAGCTACAGGAAGAGAAAACCTCATGATTAAAACCACCCTGATGAGCTTCCATGTCTCAAGATAACATCCTTAACAAGAGACAAAAACATGTAGCAACTCAGTTTCTAACCTGGCAGCTGGAAGTGTTCCCATTAGTTGATCAAATGGCTTAAAAGGTTGACCCAGAAAAAACGTAATCTCCAAATCAGCCAATCCTTTGAGATCGGATGCAAAAGGGGCATAATGATATGGGTAGAACCTGAGTGGGAGAAGAAAAATTTGCAACCGCTTATGGATTTTAAATCTCAAAGTGCATTAGCACAATTTGTTCAATATTACTGGAAGAGGAGGGAACAGCTTAGTTAAGGTACAGAATTTTATGTGAAGTTTCAGGACTTGCTTAAGCTAGACAAATAAAAATGGAAATCTTAACCAACAAGTCACATCCCATCTATATGGGATCAAAGCCAAAATTGAGGTATAAATATGACTGTAGAGTAGCAGCTCTCATCCTTTTGTCAAGCAATGAAAGGGTACCGAATCCTTATCCTTCTTTGGATAAAAGAGGTGTTTCTGCAACTGATATGATATATGAATTGGACCAAATAAGGATAAACCATTTTGACATGGTATGCGCTTGTCCAATGAAGATCTGAGAACACTCAGCGTGGAGAGCTGTTGAAGTTATGCAAAAGGAACAAAGTTAAGATGCCTAACTTTGAATCACCGTTCACCAAAGCTTTGAGAAAGCACCCGCTCTCTCTTCTCCTTCACTCGCTCCTTGCTCATGCTCACTCTCTCCCCTCTTCAACACTGACCAATGCCAAGGCAAGTCTCATCTCTCTCTCACTCCCTCTTCCTCCCTCTCCTTCTCCTCCTTCCCCCTCTCCATGAGCCCCCCTCCCTCTCCCTCCTTTCCTCCCTCTCTCCTCCTCCCCCTCCTCCCTCTTCCACCTTTCTCTGGGCGCTTCTCCCTCCGTTCCTCTCTCCCCCTCCCTTTCCCTCCCACACTCCCTCTCTTCCTCCCTCTCCTCCATCTTCCCCCTCTCTGTAAGACCCATCCCTCTCCCTCCCTCCCTCCCTCTATTTTTTCCCTCTCCTCCCTCTCCCCCTCTTCCTCTCCCTTCCCCTGGTTCAATATACCCCAGCTCGATATGGTACGTACAAGTACTGTACTGAACTGATCGACAGCCAGTACGAGCCCCATTATCGATTCGGCAGACCTTGCTTTAAATATATGAAGGTAGTGAGGAAGAATTCTGGAAAATGTTTCAATAAAATAGTAAGTAGCCCTTGCTTGGAACAATAGAAGAATAAGCTAAATAGTTGGAATATGGCTTGATAGCTTTCATCATGGTTATAAGTAAATGTTGGGGAAAAATTGCATAACTAGTTATTTAGGATTTGGACAAACTTTCAGTAAATAAAATGCAGCCCACAATAGAACAAGGACTTATAATTGACTCAAATACTTAGAATAAGGCTTGACGGTTATCTGTCCAGTTACATATAAGTAAATGTATGAAAAATAAGTATAACTTTTTAGTATCAAAATAACTTACCACTGCCAAGAGCAGACACCTTGGTAGTAATATCTCATAATCCAGCAAAGGCCTTCTACATATTTTTGGACCTGTAAAGCAAGACTATTAATGTACCAAATAAGAAACAAGTTTGTCAACCTAGTCAACAAATCTACCACTCCTAGCTTCACAAGCATAGGCAACATTTTAAAAGGTAGATGGGGCTTGCCATGTGCTCTAGGGAGACATTTGTGGGTGCAAATGTTTGTACTATTTTTCAAAATATATAAAATTAATTAAGATACATAGATATTCAATAACAATAAGAACAGCAACTGCAGCAATGATGACAGCCAATAATTAGTAGTTACTAATTACTGAATACCTAATAAAAATACAACCTCACCATCTGCCTGAACCTACCACCCGGCCTGCATAGGCCTCCATAAGAGTGCACTAACATAAGCAGCCGCACAATGCTAAGGGAGACACTATTAGGTCCATATGCCACAAACCGCATACAATAACCGTAAATAAGGAAAGCAGCATGGTCAAGGGACCACATCCACATTTGTGACTGCATATACTGACTTTTAGAGCACCAAGCACAGGAAAATATCTATTCCTCGACACAACTTTTGGCGATGATTTCATAGCCTGAACTACTATTTGAAGAAAAGGACAAATACAATATCCAACATCTTGTTACGATAACTTAAAAAATTGTCATTCCACTATTGCATCAAATGTTGCTCTACAAATGATAATGTTTCTCTACAGAAAACAATGTGTCATACATAATTGTCAATGCACAAGTCAAATCCTTTTGGGTTTATACATGTGGATTCATGAAAACATTAAATTACATCAACTTCCCATTATTTGCTATTTGAATGCAGGTCAAAGTCTAGCATATAAAGTTTTGAATTTTGGTAAATCAAAGTGCCTATATTCCATGTTGATGTTGAGGTATGTAAAATCCATACAATTTTAAGACCAGAAAAAACCTTGGGCAATTTTAGATTCATGAAATAAAATCCAAGTTTTATCAGAAGTATCAATGTAACAAGGAAAAGATGTGTGCATATTAGCTTAAGAACAACAAAGTGTTTCAAGAAATTCAGTAAAAAAATTCAAGATTAGTGATAGCAAATGACTCACAACATCTTTCCTGACATCATCAATGGACTTTGGTTCTTCTATATTGAATTTCTCAGCATAGTACCTTTCCTTGTACCCAGGTTCCCCTAACTTTACCTGAAAAAAGGATCATCACAATCAAAATCCACAAAAAGACTGGTTAATGGGGGGACAACGTTCCAACTGCAAGTTCAAATATGTGTTTACTCATGAACACATATGCAGAAAATCAACGTCCTTTTAGCAATCAAACACCATGTACTTTGACTGAATGGTTTATCAAATGCTTTGTATAAAGTTCGAAAAATATAGATCAGCAAGTAAATCAAGTTTATGAAGGCACAAGAATGATTGTAATGATGCCTCCATGAGTATAGCATTAATTTTGTCAATCGAAACTGCTCAACTTGTAAAAACACATCTTGCCTTACAAATCAACTTGAGACATAAACTTATGATTGGGACAAATGGGTACTCAATGATTTGGTTGACAAACCATGTGGCAAAAGATGCTAAATTTCCTATAAGATTTCCCTTGCCAAAAATTTGTATTTGGCATGTAGTACAAAAATATATTTAGAGGTTTTAGACTGACTGTCAGAGTGGAGAAAAAAAATTTCAAATAATTTTGGACACGGAAGTGCCTAAGAAGCATCTGAATGCATGAATGTTGCAGCCACTAAAGATCAGTTGAGAATACTAATGAATAGTAGCTTTGCTTTCAGTTTAAATCTGATATTTGGTCTGAATTATGTGCAGTCTGACGTTTTCTCGCAGCTGATAAGAAAAATAAAAATAAAAAGAAAATAGCTCCAAATCTGCTTCCAGATTTGACTTCGAGAAGAAATCTTGTAGCAGAAATTACATGCAGCATAAAATCTACGATCCAAACAAGATTAAAATTATTCAGCAGAGTACTGCACTATGCAGCAGTCAAGGGACTGCAGAGCGCATGCGTGGTATCCGGGCTGCATATGGGGAGCATATGTGATAAGTATTTTTTTAAGAATATAAAATAAATAATGTATATTAAGTACAATAAAAGCAACAATAATGATATATTCTACGGATAAGGGATATCAATATTAATAACAATGGCAACTAATAATTAGTGTTTATTACTTAGTACTTAATACTACTAATAATAATAGTTGTAACCAAGGTCCGCCGTACCGGTACCGGTCGGCGTACCGGTGGCGGCCCGAACCGGTCCCGTACTGGTCCGAACCAGTTCTGTACCGGTTCTCCAACAATAAACTACCGGTACCGGATTCCACGCTGATCCGGTACCGGTCCCAGGCCCGACCGGTACCGCAGACCATGGTTGTAACATAAGTGAAACTCATATCCGACCTAACCTTCAGTATGAACATGCTCTATCCACATTGGCCCACCTAAGAGTGGGAACATATTTTGCACCATAATACTAAATGGGTCACATATGCAGCTGCGCAATGCTAATTTAGCCACACAAATGGCCACATAATGCTAAGTCAACTGTCTTTTCAGTCCATATATGGTATAACCACGTACATTAACTATATATCGGCAATGCACTCCAGTCAAGGGGCCACATGCATGTATACGGTCACATATGCAGCCTCATGCACCACAGTTTAGAACACTGACATTCAGCAGAAATTCAAAAACAATGTACTTGAACTAGAATTTACTTGGCCAAAAAATTATAAAGTGGATTGAAGGTCTGATTAGTTTTTACCCAGGTGTCATTTAGCAAATGTCTAGCTCTGATTAGTTTTAGCATTAAAGGATTTATAAAGTATTTAAAAGATGTATAGAATATCACTATAATGCAAGCCAGTTGTTGACATTGATTATAAGTTGATGTAATGAGAATCTTGTGATATCGGCCATAAGTTTGAGCACCAGTGGTAAACTTGGATCTATTTAATTTATTTCATAGACTCTTATGTATATATACATATACATAGGCATATTCATAAAAGTACATACATATGCACATGCACAAGTAGATGTATGCATGTATGATCTCTGTTCTTCTCATTGAACATTATTTGCATTACTACTATCATATATTCACAAATGAATCCCATCAATTTCTCCCTCGGTTGTAGAAAGTAATAGTTCACTCCATGCCCGTGCAAAAATTCATGCACATACTTACAACCAAAATGAGAAAAACACAAACCTTGTCTGGGGACATAGACTGAAGATTTTCAGGGATTTCTCTCTGCGTTTTAAGCTTTAGCTCTTCATTATTTTCAATTGCCTGAGATGCATTATTAAAACATGTGTCAACAACTGCAATAACAAAACCCAGACAGCAAGATGAGTTTTACACTAGAACATGAAAAGCCCAGTAGCAACAAAGCTTCTCGGGGATGCATAACTAGTGAGAAATGGTAACCTGTTAAAAGCATGTTCAGGAAGACAGATACTTTTGCATGCAACAATAACCAAAGGGAAATCCTTATTGCAAATCAATAAGCAGCAAAAGAAAATCAGTTGTACTCAGAGATTAATCAAATATAATTAAAGATCTACAGATAAAGCAAGTAATTCAATTTAAGTTCAAATTTCTGTTAGCATCCATTGCATTTGATTTACCATAATTGTTATTATTCTGAAAGTTAAAAATAAGTAAACATGAGCATCGTTAAAAACTGGTACAATGCATGTACTCCTGGTATATGTGTTGGTTTGACATAATGAGACTCAGTATCCCCCCCCGGCCGACCAAGTCTCGATTTGGTACCAATACGGTACAATACACCGAATACAGGGCAGTATGTACTAGTACAACAAACCATGGTTCATATATGTTTTATGACACGTAGATCACACCTCTATATACATCTAGTGCATGTATCACGGTCCACAATTTGGATTCTCAATTTCCATCCATAAGACAATTCTCAATTGCCATCCATAAGACACCTGAAACCATTTGATTTCATATTTCAGAGCATTTTAAAAAATTATGGATCATGACAAAATGAAGATTCTCAATTTTGAATAGCCTGTCTTTTAATTTGCATTGACATAATTAACATTCAACTTGCCACAAATGGATTCTAGCCCATTCACTATGTGTATACTTGTGTGAGAATGAGGATAAAAGAATAGCTCTTTGCTCAATTTAACTATTCCCCATAGGAAGGGCTCACTTCTTTCTGTGTCCTTTAATTTACCTCGTCAGTTAATACATAGCCTAAATGCCTATGAGACTACCAAGACTTCCATTGCCCTTCATTATTAGTGTCTCGAATTCCAAATTTTCATCGAGAGTGTATCATCTGGCAGGCTGCCTAAATATTGCAAAAGTGTAAAGACTACATTGGCTGCAAAGAGCTCGAAATCATGAACTGTTGCCGCTACAGGTTGTCCAAGAAGGCCCAATAAATTGAAGGTTCTAAACCCGAGGATAAGTTTTCCTCCAATGCAGCAAATACACAAAATTACATGAGTCTCATTGTTTACTTTATTATTGTTGTAGATATTTAGAGCTTCTAAACTGAAGGGTATATTTTCTCCCAGTGCAGCAAATTGATGGAACAATGCAGAGTCTCACTGTTTACTTTCTTATTACTAGTGCCTAGCACATGCACCGCATGTGCCTATTCAAGAGAAAGAAAAAGGAGGAGGAAGGGGGGGATGGGGGCAGAAGGGCCAGCCTTTTCTACAAAAAAGAGTGCAGTCGAAGCCTGGCAGGCCCCACACTAGAGGAAACTTGGGAAACCCCAATTTCAAATTGTGTACTTTATAAATATTTTTGGCAATTAGACAAGTGAGAAATCAGAATTATTTTATATAGTTGGTTGCTTTAGAAATTCATAAACTGAGTTTTAAGTTTTCAATTACTGGAATAGTTTTGAATAGGAAAGCGAAGTTTTAGGGAGCTTAGGATCCATCCTGTGAACAGGCTTGGTGTCAAAAAAATCTTGGTCATTTGGGTACTTAAGAGTCCGAGATTTACAATGATATAGTAACTCCCTTGTGACAGGTTCTATGGAGTTCCATAAGTTGCAAACTACTCACTGAACAAGTACTAACTAAACAACTACTTTTCTCCTTTCTAAGCACCTCTTTCCATCTCTTCTTTCTGTCCTTCCTGCTACTGTCCTAAAGATGATTGATCTTCAATCTCTCCTTGTTTTTAAGCAGACAAACTCCCCAGTTTATATTCCTTTTCCATTTTATCTCATTAATAATGAAAACAAAGGTGATTGGAAGCATCCAGCATACAACCTTGAGCTGACCCTTAAGCATCTATGGCACAAATTCCAGTACTCCCTATATTCTCAATCACATCACTCCCTTGCACTCCCAATATGTTCATTCTCTGGATGCAACAGCTCAAGAGTACTTTTCTTTCTTCACTAAGACTTCTGTACACACTCCTTCCATCATCCAACTGAGCCAAAATAAAGGGGTAAGTGCAGGTCAAGGAAGGAGTGAAGGGAAAAGGAGATAGAACAGGAAAAGGATGCAAAGATGCCAAAAATTTAGAATAGAAAGAATGGAAAGGAACAATAAGGAGTGGAAAGAAAGGAGAAGGTCAATTGCAAGGGAGAAGTTGGAAAGACAGTAAGTGCTTTTAACTCAGTTTCTCTCACTATATTTGATTTAGCATCCGGTCTCTATCAAACATGTTGATGTCTTTTGGGTAAGGCTCTCCAAAGATACTGCTAAATAATGACTAACCTACCCCACCTCTTTTTTTTTCTAGCATCTTTTGGTCCAATCCTTTTTCGCTCCATGTAACAAGATCTAACAAATTTTGCATCAACAGGCTCCTCAATATTAAAATAATGCAGATAATTATTCCTATGTATACAGGAAAAAAAAAAGGCAAAGTCTTGTCATAAACTCAATAATTGGATTGAAAAGAGTTCAATATTTGAATTAGCCTGACATGAGAAAAACATATACTACGAATCAAAGAACCAAGTATAAATCAACCAGGCCAAGATCCAATACCCAACAGCACATGGATAGCATGGCAATGAAAAGGCATATGTTATGAAACAAAGAAGAAGATAGCCAACAACATATGAATAGCAAGTCACCTGCTGAATACGAGCACGCTTTTGAAAAATTTGTTCTTCATAAACGGCAACTGACTGGATGAAATGCTCTACCCGATCCAATGAAACCTATACACATAAAATCCTCAAGTTAGAGAAAGTTTGACCTTACATTTTGATTCACCAACTTATTAAATATATCCACAGATCAACCAGATAATTACAAGGACACTTAAAAAATCTCGATAGAATAGTAGTGTTTAATCATATAATGCTGTAAGATGGTTAGGCCCAGTTATACTATGGGAGTATCACATTCAACACAGAATCCAATCATCATTTCTTTTATTATTTTTCCTGCTAGAGCACTATCCTTGAGTCTTGTGATATATTTAACACTAAACTCAATTCCACCTTTTGTTTTATTGATGTTTATTGCAGTGCTCTTGTGAATAGAGTAGGGAGAAGAAGACAAAAAGATTTAGGAAACACAGAACAGTAACCAAAAAGTAATGGTCAAGGTTAACTACCTGTCTTGTAAGTTCAGTGTCCGATAGGGTAAAACATTTAAATTTCAATGTTTTGACTCATGAAGATTTTGTTTCAAGATCAGCTCTCACTCATGACAATGTGAAAGATTCCCTAAATGATAAGAAAATATTTCATATCTTTAGTGGAGAAACAAGCCTCTCCATTACTTGTTTTCAAGTTCATTGTGGTCATGCTCTTAATAATGAAGCATACACATAGATACAAGATACACATCCCAAAATCATAAGATACAAATGGCCAGGATAAAAATAATAAATTAATATTTGTCTTTATATACACAGGAATATATCTATGTTTTTACCACTAAAAATTCTATAGCTCTCTCTATCTCTATCTCTATCTCTGTGTGTATGGCACATGATAGGTGAAGGTAAAATCAGGCTTTATTTACCATAATGGATTGTATATCTGGGTGTTGAATCAACACAACCTGAAACCTGCCAGCTAAGATAATTGTTCGAGAGATGTTCAAGAAATAACTGAAATGAATGTTCACGAGATGTATCTAACATGTACCAGATTCTAATTGAGGCATTTCAGAATCTGATACAGATCAAATCTAGCAACGGCTACTATAAAAAGTATCCATACTTCACTGGTTCTCATGTCCATTAATATTAGTTTTACGAGTCTCCAATATTATAATAAAAAGGGAAAAAATGTGCAATATCGGGAGCTTCTAGTACATTAGATCTGTTGGTCCTTGTGCTGGATTCTGAGTATAAGGGAGTTAACAGTACTTGTGAGTTTGAGCAAGGTTTGTTGTACTGATACCAGGCACATTTTGGTTGCCCAGTGGTATAGTATGGTACACCACCATACCGGCACATGGCACACTACTGGAGATGAGACAGCAGCTATGCTTTGTGTTGGTACAGTACCGTATCAAACCTCTATACGACCAAAATGGTGCAGTATTCCTGGTACCGAGCAGTATGTGTCAGTATAGTAAACCATGCTTGGGAGACATTTGCAAGCTCATACAATATTCTCTAAATCTATTTGGAATTATATATCAGGTGTCAAAAGGATCTGCATTTTATGGACTAAGTCATTCATTCTTTTTAAAATGCAATGGGTGGTTTATTGGCAACACTACTTTTTTGTTTTTCCCCTTAGAAGTCCTAGTAATTGTTTGCTCTATTGAAGTTGTTGCAAACATCTGTATTCAATTTTACTGTAAATTCTATTTTCGCATCTAGCTCCATAATCCATGTTGGATATGTATCGGTCAGGTGTTAGACACTAACTAGCAATTTTCGGATATGGGTAAAGAGTTGGACCCACAAAAAGTTCAACCCACTATAATAATGTTAAAATGGAGCCTTTGTTCTTTTCAGAGATTGGCTATGATTGTGGGTATTAAAATTTACAAAATGTCATTTTTTTCTCAAATCCTTAAGCTAATTGGAAGTTTGGATGAGAAACATGCATTGGAGGAAACCTTAACAAACAATATCCTTTAATGTTTTATTTTATGCAATACTTAAACACATGCTTCAATTAAGATTATTTTTCCTACATATCCCCAATTTTCCTTTTCTTCCTTGCCTAGTTAGACACACAAACGCATCTCCCAATCCAATTCTCATGTCTGTGTCCATCCATCACTGCCTCTATTACTGCATACACCTTTATTCAAGGTCCGCCGTACCGGTACCAGTCGGCGTACCGGTGACCAGCCGGACCGGACTGGTACGGTACCGGTCCGGTCAGTACCTGCACGATACGGCGCGGCGCTGTGGTTGTTTTGAAAAAAAAGTGACGTACCGGTGCGAACCGGCGGCCGGTATGATGCCGGTACCAAGCGGTACCAACCACGTACCGGTCGGCTCTCCTAAAAAAACCACCCGGTACCGGATTCCATGCGGATCCGGTACCGGTCTAGGGCCAAACCAGTACGTACCAGCCCGTACCGGCCCGTACCGGCCGATATGGGCCGATACGGCAGACCATGCCTTTATTATTGTCAACAAATAAATTTAGCAGTGGGACTACCATGGTATGCTGTACCGGTCGGGTACCGAGGGTACCGTACCCATACCGATGGGTACCGGTATCGGTACGCCATATCGGTACGCTTGGCGTACCGCATACCATACTGTACCGACACTCGGTACGCCTATACTAGTGCGGCAACGGTACGGCGAACCTTGGGGACTACCCTCCTAAACTGAAGATTTCTTATCTTCTACTTTTTGCTAAAATCAATTACTGTTGGTCTAGATATATTGGCAAAAAATCTAATCTATAGACTTAGTAAGTGGTATCCACTTAGTGCATTCACAGCTTTAGTGGAGGCTGCCTCTAAAATCATAAGCATAGAAGAAAAAAAAGAAAGCAAGAGAAAACTATAATTATACCTTAAAAGTTTTGTGATTATATTCTTGAAATCATAACATACAGGGGGGAAATCAGATAATGAAGGTTTGAATGTCCTTTCAAATTCATCTTTGACATCTGGAACAACAAGCACTTGCTACAATATAGAACGACTTCTACTTGTGGCTCAATACAGTAAAAGGAGGAGAAAAATTACCTCACCCGCATCTGTAAGATAACCACCCATTGCTGCAAACTCCTTTTTATAAATAAACATAAGCAGGTTTATCGCACCCTACAGCGTCCAAAAAACTTCAGTAAATTTGAAGCCCCTTAAATTTTTTGAGCACAGAAACCATGAAAGAGTCTCAGCTTGTTGAGCATTATGTATTTGCATTTGAGATTTTCTAAAATTGAGATTTACAACTAATAAATGCATGCTAAACAACAAAAACAAAAAATACAGGTCGTCAAGTCCTGAAATCAAATCTAACCTCACGAATTTCAAACGTAGGCATGTGGGGAAGAAAATCATTTCCCACGAAGAAGCAGAGAAAGACAAAATCATCCACAAGCCGTTCAAAGTTTATCTCAAATGGAGGATCAGGTATTTCCAAATCATTCTTTAAGTACTCTCGCAAAACCCAGATGTTAAGAAACTGCTGATAGATTGAATGGTTAATTCTATGAAGACAAATCTAATATTAAGGAAAGCTTTTGAGAATGGATGAAAGGGGAAAGAGAATAAAAACATGCACTAGTCAAGATTGTTACAACAGGTTGAAAAAAGCTGCATGTTCAGAATTCCACCTGATATTTCTTTTTGTAAATTGGGGTATCATCCACAGCCTTCCCATCCTCAGAAGTTTGCTCACCAGACTTGTCTTTGCAGTCAGCTGCAAAATGCCCAATCTGACCACAGAGAAAGCATTTTTCTTGTTGTCCTGGCATGGAGATCACCTGTACAGTCAGTTACAAAGTTTTCTGGTCAAAATGATATAGATATCAATGTTTAAATATGATGCATTGCAATACACACACACATACTCACAAAGACATGCATGCATGTGCACTAGTGCATATGGGGATACCTAAATAGTGCATAGAAAATTACAGGCGAAATATGACTGACCTCTCGTAAAATTGAGAAGTGGACCTCATGGGTAGCCAAAGAAAGCATAATTAGATCTGCATCCTGCACAATCGCAAAGCCATTTAGAGGAAAAAGGGAATAGAAAAGAAAGTTGGAATGACAAAAATAGATATTAGCAATATACTAACCAAACCATAAAGACAGTGATGGGTGTTTGGATCAAAACCAGGAAGATTTCTTTGTAAGCGAATGTATGACATGATCTTATGTTCACCCTCTCCAGGAACGTTCGCATCGGACAAGATAACCTTCAATAAATCATCCAATGCATAGCTCCATGAATACATTTACATAGAAGTATCCTGAAAACCAGAGCGACTGACGAAATAAAACCAGCAGCGATTACATCGCTGAGAAAGGAACCAGTATGATCCTAAGTCAAACATCAGATGTTTGACAGAATTCAGGTCAACACCTTAATAGACTGCCATCCAGGAGTGTGATTCAATCTCAAATGTATGTAATATTGAAGTGCAACTGAAAGTGCCGCCATGAACTGAGTCCCTGGAGTTATGACATTTAAGTCAGATGTTTCAGGTCTCTCCTTGTGAGTCAAATTTCTTCCTTCAGCCTCAAATTCCTTTCTCAATCTCTCCTCTTCAGCTTCCTGAGAAACACATTAGCTTGTTGCTTAAATATGTTGAAGGCAACTGCTCCAATGTTTTTCATTGAAAGTAGCCATACCGCATCAGCCGCATCTTTTGCAGCTCTAAAACGTCGAGATCGCTGCTGATTCATTTTAGCCCTGGGTGCAACACCGTCTGCAAAATTCATGATAGCTGTACATGATTATGCAGTCCTACCATCCAAGGCAACTGAGTTTAATAACAGG
Source organism: Phoenix dactylifera (assembly GCF_009389715.1). Lineage (NCBI taxonomy): Eukaryota > Viridiplantae > Streptophyta > Magnoliopsida > Arecales > Arecaceae > Phoenix > Phoenix dactylifera. The sequence goes on along the minus strand of NW_024067765.1, from coordinate 526,279 downwards.
ACATCAGATTTCCTGAAACTCACCTATTGCCATATACAACAGCTTTCTAGGTCGAACCAGACGAAAAAGATGATCAATATAGTCAATTATAGACTTGAAAACATCATCATACGTGGCAGGCAAAGGCTGCACAGGAAAGAATTATATTCAGCATTTAAAAAATATATATATTGAAAGAATCTACAAACAATTTACAAAATTGTAGAGGGATCCTTTTACGCACAAGATGTTTTCCAGGATGCTAGCCTTATTGACAGCTTATTGATCCACTGGTCCACTGGATCAAATACTCTAAATAATGGCTGTTAACGTCATCAACTATAACTGAAGATTGGGCGGTGTATAATCAGCGATTCTCTGATTCCCATCAACAAAGTACAGAGCATTGTTCTAAGAAAGAATGTCAAAGATAGACTAAAAAGAGAAGCCTCGGTCATTTCAGATGCCTTTCATGTGGACGAAATTTTTTTGTTCGTGATTTCAGAATTTGTTTTCGCTAAATCACTTCCCACAAAGGTTAAGTAGGAATCTGATTCATGATTTTTAGCTTATCTTTGCATTTAGTCTCAAAGTAAAGCAATTGAAAATGGAATTCTCCTACCACAATCAGGATTACCTGGCCTATTTCTGTGCCTACTGAAAACAGACAGAAAAAACTTCTTGTGAAACGGTAATCAGATTCATCTGCAGTGGTATCTATTCATTCATGTAACAGCAAGAATGAAATATCACCTTTCCAGCAGGGCAAAAAGTTTATGCAGCCCATCTCACATCACAACAAAGTCACACTAGCACAACCAGGATTACCTCACCTATTTCTGCACTTACTAAAAGCAAACAGAAAAAAATTCAAGTGAGACGGTGATCAGATGCATCTGCAGTAGTATCTGTTCATTCATTTCACCACGAGAAAGAAATATCTCCTTTCCAGAAGGCAAAAAGTTTATCCAGCCAATCTCACATCATAACAAAGTCACCAGACCTCTCCCATTCCCTTCAACAAGTTGGAGTAGAATTCCCGATAAAATTACCTGAAGAATAACTTCATTCCTCTAGTTTCTAGTGGCATATGTTTCCTATAAAATACTGCCAATGCCCATCCCAAGCCTCGATCAAAAAAGTGGTAGATTGATGTCAGGCTCACAATCAAACATAAAAAGTGTGAAAAACTGTGAAATTGATCTAATTTTGATACTTTTAAATGCTAGGGCATCACTGAGGTAGCCCTCAATAGGAATGTGTGGCGCATGAGGATCCGTAAGGACGACCCTAGATAGTTATGACAGGGTTGGACAGTTATGGATATGATATATTCTTCCTCCACATCCTAGTGAACCCTAAACAACTTTACCGTCCAATTTGATTTAGTAAATAAACAAATTTTCAAAAGTAGACTTATCTAGGAGTATCGTGGTCATCCTTTTCCCATCAAACCCTGGCGTATAATCTAGAATAAGTATATGTTTCACAATCTTGTGTATCATTCAATGCAAGTGTCTACTAAGCAATACAATAAGTATGTACATGTATATACCTACATACGTACATATATACATAGATGTATATATACAGATATATATATATATATATTATATACATATGTGTGTATACACATACATGTATACATATATGCATATGTATATATACATGGATATATACATATGCATATGTATATATACATGTATATATACATATGCATATGTATATATACATGTATATATACATATGCATATGTATATATAGATATACATGTATATATACATATACAGATGTATATATAGATATACATATATATATAGATATATATGTCTCAGTACTAGACCCCATACAAGTACTGCTGCCCAAGGTGACAAGCCAGAAGGGGGGGGGGGGGAAATGGTTTCTCTAAATTTTTACTATCTTAATTGAGTCAATTGATGAGTGAATGAAATTAAAACAATACACAATGCAAACACACAAGAAGTATAGTGGTTCAGTGCTCTCCTAAGCACCTACGTCCACTCCCCAAGCGACCCCTTGGGAATTCACTATAATCCCGCGGATTACAGTTGGATTGTTTTCCGGGCTCACAATCCAAAAACCTTTACACTTTGGTTTTCCGGGATCACCAAGAACCTATGTTGGTTTTACGGGCTCACCAACAAACCTTCACAATTGGTTTTACGGGTTCACCAACAAACCTACACCGTTGGTTTTACGGGCTCACCAACAAACCTTTTACAAGGTGATTAAGAAAAAGAAAGTTGAAACTCCTAAATGAGCAAATATAACAATTATAAGCTACAAAGAAGAGTTTAAAATATAGTTATCGCTTGATGAGACTTCTCTCTTCTTTGTCAAGATTGCTTCACTCTTCAAGGGTTGATGGAGCTCTTAATATTCCTTAGAATCTGCTCAACCACTTTCTTTTGACTCTTTGAGTGAAGCACTTGGATGAAGAAAATTAGGGCTCTTGTCTTTCTTGTGTAAGCTTTGATATTTTGCAAAAGGATGTTTTCTCTGATGAATAGTATCACTTTAAATAGTTTTCCTCATCCATTGGACACCCCTCATTGTTTAGATTTCAAAAACTAGCCGTTACTTACTGTTGGGAGGACAAAAAGTACTTCTCCGAGAAGAGGTCGAGCCTGATGGAATTGAGTCTGGCGTGGACCTCGCTGAGCTGGATGACTCTGTGCCGAAACCTCCGACTCAGCTGCTCGGGGCACAGATGGACCATGAGCCTCTCTCTCTCCGTAATGCTCCTACCTGCTCTCTGAGATCGCTAATCTCAGCAGTCATAATGTCCATCATGCCCGTCAATCCGTCAGAGAGAGTCCTCACCTGAGCTGACACAAGCTCAGTCATCCTACTCCAAAACTCCTCTGTGCACCCCGTGGGTACGGATGACGATGGGCCAGCCTCTGAAGGTGCCGTAGGATGATTCTCAGGTACCTCAGCCTCAGGGATGGGGTCTCCAACCTCTGGTGCATCACCCTCTGGTGCATGTATCCCTGCTCCTCCACGCACCCACTGCCCGTTCACCTTCTCATAACCCATGCGAACTAGGAACCGTGCAGTGTAAGTGTTGATAAATAATAGATGCCTGGAGATCTTTTCCTCCACTGATATGTCATGCTGTCGGAAGACCAGGGTGAGCATCATACCATAGGGCAGGGAGACTCTCGACTTGCATATAGCCTCTCTCATCTGCCTGATCATCATAGCTGGGAGGTTCAAGGGAATGTCCTGAATAACGTGCTCCATAATGACCAAATCTCTCTCAGATATATGATCAAATCTCCCACTTTTCGGAAACAAAATCCGACCTATGAAGTTGTGCAACAGCCTCATCTCAGCTGATAGGGAGCTCGCTATCACATTCTCGAAATAGTCAAAATCATCGTTCTCAAAGATCAACTGTAGAGCTCTCAACTTGCTTTCCGACCTTTCTGGAGTTGCACCTTCGCAGGGAAGATGGAGCAACTCACTCAAACTTTCTTCTGAAACCCTAATCCGTACACCTCGGACCTCAGACACAAGCCCTCCCATTCCAACTTTTAGGAAGGCATAGAACTCACGAACCAAGCCCGGGTAGGTCACCAAATCTAGGGAGCAAAGATACTCCCATCCTTGTCTTCGGATCCAATCCCCCAACCGGAACCCTTCTTGATCCAAAAATTCGGAGTGAATCCTTCTCCCCGTGGTTACCGGTCTCCCCGCATATTTAGCAAGTTGAACTGAAGGGGAAAGAGGTGGAGGAGGCTCAATACGTGTCTCACCTTGTGGGGGAACTGTAGATGAATCTCTAGCATGTCTATCTATAATGGTTGGGCATGAGACTCTTCCGGATCTCTTAGCAACGGCTCGCTTGGGTCCCATTTTCACCAAATCCTTCCTTAGGTCTTGATCTAACGGCTTAGAGAAGCAATCTAGCACTGTTTGGAGATGATTGGAAGAGATTGGAAAGTGGGAAGTAGGGTTTTATGAAGAGGACAAGATGAAACAGTGCCCTAGAATAGCTCACGGATCCCTCTTTAAAAACAGGATCCCGCCGTTGGGTCGACCCCAGATTTTTCTTGGGTCGACTCAACGTGGGGTCGACCCCATTCTGGCTGGGGTTGGCCCCAGTTCAGAAAATTTTCTTTCTCTTCCTTTCTTTTTAAAAATTCTTCCTTTCCTCCAATCCTTACAAATTCTTTATAGGACAATGATACATGAGTAAGGAATCTATAGATGACTAGTTTGACTAATGTTTCATGGATTTTTCGAAATGGGAGGAGAGTATCATGAGACAACTTGTTCCTTTTATATCTCCTTAATCAAAAGGATCATATATGCCTAATTTCCTTCTAAGCATGCAAAATATATCTTCACTTAAAGGTTTTGTGAATATGTCAGCTAATTGTTTCTCAGTACATACATGCTCAATCCATATGTTCCCATTTTGCACATGATCTCTAATGAAATGATATCTTATTTCAATGTGTTTGGCTTTAGAGTGCTGAACCAGATTTTTAGTAAGGTTAATGGCACTAGTATTATCACACTTTATAGAAATGTTGTCTAGTTTAATTCCATAGTCCTCTAGTTGTTGCTTGAGCCATAGTACTTGAGCACAGCAACTCCCGGCAGCTATATATTCGGCCTCAGCCATTGACAATGCTACCGAATTCTGCTTTTTGCTAAACCATGATACTAAGTTATTTTCTAAAAATTGACATGTTCCACTAGTGCTCTTCCTATCTAATTGGCAACCAGCAAAATCTGCATCAGAATATTCAAGTAAATCTAGATAGGAGTCTCTAGAGTACCATAAACCTATGTTTGTGGTTACTCTCAAATATCTAAAGATTCTTTTGACAGCACTTAGATGTGACTCCTTAGGATCTGATTGGTATCTAGCACATATTCCCACACTAAACACTATGTCTGGCCTACTAGCAGTAAGGTAAAGCAAAGATCCAATTAATCCTCTATAAAGCTTTATATCTATACTTTTCCCTTTTTCATCTTTGTCTAGCTTACTAGTGGGATTCATTGGGGTGCCTATTCCCTTGTGATTTTCATTCCCAAACTTCTTTAATATTTCCTTTGTGTATTTAGTTTGATGAATAAAGATACCTTCCTTAGTTTGCTTGATTTGTAATCCGAGAAAGAAATTTAGTTCTCCCATCATACTCATCTCGAATTCTCCTTGCATTAATTTAGCAAACTCTTTGCAAAGATTATCATTAGTGGCACCAAAAATTATGTCATCTACGTATATTTGTACTACTAGTAGGTTTTTGTCTTTTCTTTTGAGAAAAAGTGTTTTATCTACATTTCCTCTACTAAAATCATTATTCAGTAGAAATTTGCTTAGTCGATCATACCAAGCCCTAGGTACTTGTTTCAATCCATATAATGCCTTATGTAATCTAAACACATGATTTGGCAATTCATGATTCTCAAAACCAGGAGGTTGCTCTACATATACTTCTTCTTCTATAAAACCGTTTAAGAAGGCACTTTTTACATCCATTTGATACAATTTGAAATCCATGAAGCGTGCAAAAGCTAGAAGTAATCTAATAGCTTCTAATCTGGCCACGGGAGCAAATGTTTCCTCAAAATCTATTCCTTCTTCTTGATTGTATCCCTTAGCTACAAGTCTAGCTTTATTTCTTATGACTACCTCATTTTTATCTAATTTATTTCTAAAGATCCATTTTGTTCCAATTACAGAGTTATGCTTTGGTCTCTCAGTTAATGTCCATACATTACTTCTTTTGAATTGATTTAATTCTTCTTGCATAGCATTTATCCAATTTATGTCTTTTTCAGCTTCTTTATAAGTCTTAGGTTCTATTTGTGAAACAAAAGCAAGATAGTCATTTAAATTTCTAAGAGAGGATCGAGTTCTTACCCCTTGAGATGGATCACCAATGATTAAGTCTTTAGGGTGTCCATGTGCATACCTCCATTCCTTTGGCAAGTCTTGAGATTCAATTTTTCAAAGTCAATAATTACTGCATCATCATCAAGAGTATTTTCTCTCCTAGGAGACTCACTATCAGACTCATCAAAAATTATATTAATTGACTCTTCAACTACAAGAGTTCTTTTGTTGAATACTCTGTATGCCCTGCTAGATGTAGAGTATCCTAAGAAGATACCTTCATCTGACTTGGCATCAAATTTACTTAGATCCTCCTTGCCATTGTTTAAAATAAAACATCTACATCCAAATACTCTAAGATATTTAGCAGTTGGTTTCTTATTCTTCCAAAGTTCATAAGGAGTTTTCTTGGTTATAGGTCGTATTAAAATCCGATTTAGAATATGGCAAGCAGTACGTATAGCTTCAGCCCAAAAGTACTTTGGAAGATTTGACTCGCACAACATTGTGCGTGCCATTTCTGCCAAGGTCCTATTTTTCCTTTCAACAACCCCATTTTGTTGAGGCGTTCTAGGTGCTGAAAATTGATGTGAGATACCATTTTCATTACAAAATTCTTCAAAGTGTTGATCTTCAAATTCAATTCCATGATCACTTCGAATTGCTATTAAGGTAAGCTTCTTTTCAGTTATGATATTTTTATAATATTTCAAGAATGCTGAAAATGCTTCATTCTTATGTGCAAGAAATGAAACCCATTTATATATTGAAAAATCATCTACTATAACTAGTCCATACTTCTTCCCACCTTGCTCTGATACCACTTGTTGCCCAAGGTGACAAGCCAAGAGGGGGGATGAATTGGTTTCTCTAAATTTTTACTATCTTAATTGAGTCAATTGATGAGTGAGTGAAATTAAAACAATACACAATGCAAACACACAAGAAGTATAGTGGTTCGGTGCTCTCCTAAGCACCTACGTCCACTCCCCAAGCGACCCCTTGGGAATTCACTATAATCCCGCGGATTACAGTTGGATTATTTTCCGGGCTCACAATCCAAAAATCTTTACACTTTGGTTTTCCGGGATCACCAAGAACCTATGTTGGTTTTACGGGCTCACCAACAAACCTTCACAATTGGTTTTACGGGTTCACCAACAAACCTACACCGTTGATTTTACGGGCTCACCAACAAACCTTTTACAAGATGATTAAAAAGAAGAAGAAAGTTGAAACTTCTAGATGAGCAAATATAACAATTATAAGCTACAAAGAAGAGTTTAGAATATAGTTATCGCTTGATGAGACTTCTCTCTTCTTTGTCAAGATTGTTTCACTCTTCAAGGGTTGATGGAGCTCTTAATGTCCCTTAGAATCTGCTCAACCACTTTCTTTTGACTCTTTGAGTGAAGCACTTGGATGAAGAAAATTAGGGCTCTTGTCTTTCTTGTGTAAGCTTTGATATTTTGCAAAAGGATGTTTTCTCTGATGAATAGTGTCACTTTAAATAGTTTTCCTCATCCATTGGATACCTTCCATTGGTTAGATTTCAAAAACTAGCCGTTACTTACTGTTGGAAGGACAAAAAGTATTTCTGCAGAACTAGCCGTTATGCTTCTGCCCGTGCTGGGGTCGATCCAAACTTTTCTGGGGTCGACTCAAACCACTGTTCATCAGACTTGGGGTCGACTCAACTTTCACTGGGGTCGATCCAACTTTCACTGGGGTCGACTCCTGCTTCATTGAGGTCGACCCTCTCAGGAAACACAGAACCTTACATTTCAACCGTTTTTCACTGGGGTCGACTCAACACTTTTTGGGGTCGACTCAAGGTACAGTGGGGTCGACTCAAGTTCCATTGGGGTCGACCCTCTCAGGGATTCCAGAGAGACAGTATTGAACGACACAGCCTTGGGGTCAACTCATGTTCAATTGGGGTCGACTCAAGCATTCTTGGGGTCGACTCCATCTGGGGTCGACTCAAGGAAGGTTGGGGTCGGCCCTCTCAGTAAATTCCAGAGACTTGTTTTCTTGAGGCTTGAAGACGGGGTCGACTCAAGCAAGCTTGGGGTCGACTCCACTACTGTTCATCCGTGCCATTTTCGCAGAAGTGTGCCTGATGGTTCCATGATGTGTCGGGGTCGACTCCACCAATCTTGGGATCGACTCATTCCACACTTTGCTGCAACTTAAGGTTAGATTCATCCATATAATCAATGAAATATACTTCAAGCAATTTTGAATGTATGCCATGGTAGTGCTACATACTCTTAACAATGAAAATTACTATTGTCCCCTTAATAGTACGTTTCACTTGAAACTTTGCCAAATTAGAATTTAGAATTCACTATCCCTTTTCTATTGCAAATTTTATCTCATTATTAATCATTGAAATACATCTTGATCTCATTCTTCTAATGTACCGAGAGTGACGAACTCAGTAATGATGTATCATGTTAACTTGTAGTATTTAATTAGATATTCCCTCAATGGTTGTGTTAATCATCGAAATAACACTATCATCCTCAAGGTAATACTGAAAGAAAATTTAACAAAGAAAATGACTAGGACAAGAAACTTTTTACAACCTCAAGACATAAGGTAATGCTCGAAGTAATGGATAGTCAATATCCAATACTAATCACATCATGCATAGGTGCTTGTTTTGTACAGATCAAACATATGAAGTATAGTTACAGTGTAGAATAGTATCACTAGGTATACCAGTAGGTGTAGTTTTTGCAGACATGCATATATAGACAAACCTTGAACATATATATAGACATATGCATATATATATATATATATGCATATATATCCGTATACATATACATATATATATATCCGTATATATATACATACACACACACATAAATATATATATGTACATATGTATATAAACATATATATACATATACATATATACACACATATACATATATATATGTACTTGCATATATATCATATATACATATACATATACAAACACAAACACATATGCATATGTTTATATACATATAAATACGCGTATGTATACGTACATATACATATGTATATGTATGTATACATACACATTCGTATACACACACATACTTATGTATATGTATATATACGTAAACATACACATATGTACATCCATGTGTATGTATATGAATGTATATATATATACACCCATATATGGATATATATACATACCCATAAATGGATATGTATACGTACATACATATACGTACATAGATCTATGTATATACATACATATATATATACATATATGTAAATGTATGTATATACATATATATGTGTATGTCTATGTATATATAGATATGTATATATTATATATACATACATACATGTACATATATGTACATATATGTGTGTACATAATATGCATATATATATATAGAGATATGTATATATTATAGATACATACATGCATGTACATATATGTACATATATGTGTGTACATAATATACATACATACATACATACATACATGTACATATATGCACATATATGTATATATATGTGTGTGTATATAATATGCATATATATATATATACACACATATATACACACATATATGTGTGTATATGTATGTATATACATATATGTATGTATACGTATGTATATACATATATATGTTTGTATGTGTGGGTACATGGGTTCAAAAGGCACAATGGTCTCAACAAGAGGATAAGAGGTGGATGTAGTTCAGTCTGGACTTGGTACGTGCCATATATAGTTCGACCGTTGTCAGTCAAAAAAAAAGTGAGATTCTGGCTCCAATCTGATGCCGATAACAGATCTTTCTTTAATTCTGCTATGCATAACTAACAAAAGAGTGCCTGCTTTATTAAGTGCTTCCTATAACTTAATATAATAAGGGTGATGTATATCCGCTTGTCTTACACTCTTTTTTGAGCATGGAGCTCCTCAACCTTAGTTTTTAGCACTAGAAGGCTCATGAGTGGTTGTTCTAGAAAGAGGCTTTATTATATTATTGCTTATTATTAATTTCTAATATTATATTAATACTTAATCTTAATATTATTACTTAATATTCATATTATTAAATTAATATTAGTAATACTAAATTAATATATTTTTTATTTTCTTTTTAGCTATTGATTACTTACTGGAAAAAGAAACTGGAATAAAAAACATATCTATATTGTGTACATATATTAGATAATAAAAAATATTAAAATTAAAAATTAAAAAGAATATCAAATATTAGACACATATTTATAAACGTAGTTATAATACAACTCATTTATTTGTTCATGAGACAAGCTTTATTTGAATAATTGAGACCCAATTGACCTGAATTCTTAATTCATAAGTAAGATTTGGCGGTTGAAAGAGAAGTTAGAAAAAAAAAAAAAGAAACCATGTATGCATATTTCATCTTTTCTATGATCCAGCTTCAATGATTCTTTCTTTCAGACTGGGACTGTCAATAATGACTTCATATCAAACAAAAAAAAAGTATAATATAACTATAATATTTTTACGTTATTTAAGTAAGCTTTCTACTCTTCAGGCCCCCCACTGGAGATGAGATGACAGCGAAATGGAAACTATCGTGATGAAGGTCACCAAAGTGACAGTTTATGGATGAATTTCGTGGTAGTCTCTGACTCCCTCCAACTCAATCAATATCAACAACATGTTGTGACCATGACAGTAAGGCTGACTACTCTACTATGTGATCTTTCTTTAGTACTCGAGATCGGTCTAAAATGGAATGATTCTTTTTTGCATTCTAACTCTAATGAAATAACTTGATTACTTTTATTTTTTTTCTAAGAGGGTCAGTCGGTATAGAACAAGAAAAAAGTTTTGAATTTTTTTTGTATAGAATGATAAGAGTCGTTATACGTATACTTGCAACTCAATGGATTGAATCAAATCAATTAAGAAAAACAGAAATGAAATCCAGGATAAGGAAAGGAGATAAAATATAATCATTCGGTGCTTTAGATTTTGTTTAACGTATTCGTATCAAATCAATAGAAGCAATGATCCTATACATAGATATTAATGAAAAAAAATACTTTGAAAAGAATAAGTATATACAACTATATATACATGTATATATACGTATATATACATATATATAAATATATATTGATACATAAATATACATATATATGTGTGTGTGTATATATATATATGTATATATACATACATATGTATATATGTCCATGTGTGTGTGTATATATACGCACGCACACACATATATGTATGTACGTACGTGTGTGTGTGTGTATGTATATATCTTATGATTTTCTGGTATCAGCATGGTACATGATAAGTTAGGCCTTGGTTTTTATAAAATAGGTAATAAGATAAAACTAATACATAGAATAAGTAATTTATGATACATCACAGGCATTGTACATATCAAAGATTTATATGGAGAACGTAAAAGCCTGGTCAAGTTGAAACCAATGAAATGCACATGTTGCCCCATTTCAGCCTTAGATATATGAGTTCTGAATTTTTCTGGAGAAAATTGAAGTAACAATGGGCAAGTATCTGAGAAGAGGCCTATGTGAATTATGAAATGAAGTCTTAAAATTTACTCAAAGTAAATGGTATGCAAATAATGGCAGTGATGAAAATGAAAATGAGGTCAAAGTGACAGTCGGCTGTACTATGGATGTCCCATGATATTTATTTTTGTTATGCCTATCACATAGAAATGTGGTGAAAGCCACAAAGTATAGAGTGAAGTAAAGAAAAACTTTTAAAATTCATCTGATTGTCCAGTCTATAAGACTTAGCTGAAAAGGTTTCGGCAATGCAAACAAGATGATACTCAATATAAAACTAGAGCTTGAATTAAAAACAAAACAGGTGCTTTTTTGCAGTTGTTTGGTAATAGATTTCTTCACTGAAAAACCTGGACAATGCCAGTACTGTTTCACCAGTCTGGCTATTAACCGTACATAGTGCTAGGAAGTCAAGAATAACGGGATGGATTCAAGATAATATTTGAAACTATAAGAGTTTAAAAAAGCATATGCTAGAAGAGACCTCAAGGCCTAATAGATTATTCTAATGATTAGAGTGCTTTATAGATGGTATTAAGCAAGGATGAAAAAAGATGACAGAATTGCGCAGAATGAAAACAAGGAGGACAGTTTGCATAAAACAGACTTGCATTGACATATCATCCATCCCTTACAGGAAAATCAAGAAGTGATCATTTATAAATAAATTGAAGATTCTCCACCAAAATCAATTGGAAAAAGGTCTCCCATCTAATGTCTATCACATTTCCAGTCCTCTGGTATGCTAACTAAACTAACAGAAAGAAACAACATTATAAATCAACTTCCAAGTGAAAATATCACAGTTGCTTTTCAGCACCGGTAGAGTTAAAATCCACAATTCGTGGAAATTAAGAAACACCAAAAGCCATAATTTTCCAGCTACTATCCATAAAACATGCATTCAATTGATACAGAGGCTTAGAAACAACCATAAAGAGCACAGAAACATCCTATACACACCATGTTCTGCGCATCAATTATCAGAAACGATTATTTATACTATTTCTCTCCGTAGGAAGCATGAAAAGAACACCAAAATGATAAAAAGAGGGAAAAATAAACGGAGACCAGTACAATCGACGGCGAAAGCATACCCTTCCTTCAGGGTGGAAGCAGGGATGGATGATGCCGTTCATGTCGAGGTAAAGATTGTCGAATTCGACACCGTTAGGGTTAGGTTTGGTGAGATCGATGGAGAGGACGACGGCGCCCTCAACCTCAGCGGGCTCCTCCTCGATCACGTCCGAGATCGCGAGAGGGTATCGATCGGCAAGCCATCTATAGAAGGCCGGGACTCCCATGGCACCTCCCTCTCTCTCTCTTTCTCTCTCTCTCTCTCTCTCTCGGGTCCGCGGCAGAAGAGACGGACGGACGATGATAAGAACAATAAACACGAGTCGAGCGATTTCAAAACGGGCCCAGAATTTACAGCGGTCTGGTGGAGCCCTGCGCGGCCGCCATTGGCTGCAGATAAAAGGCACAGCTGGCTGGTTTGATTTTAAAAATATATATTTTCAAAAATTTATACTAGTATGTTGCACATACGATGGACGTGATGAATTCTTTAGTATGTATCTATAAACAATTATTTAGTGCATTAACCATATTTGCATGCATACATAGCGATTAGTCTTCCTAAGAGATTAGTCATATGTATCCTTAGTTTAAGAAAATATTGCTCGTTGGACATGAATATATACAGCTACTTCAATTTGAAATTAAACAAACTTTCGCTCCATCTTCTAGGTGATCATGGTAGCACAAATAAAACATTAACCCAATATAATATGTAAGAAAAGCAAACTATAATTCATGATTGCACTGATTATTAGACTTTGAATAAGATATTTTTACCCAACTGATTCCACTTTAACCCTACAAATGCTAGAAAATATTTTTTGAGGATAAATATATCATGAAATATAACTACAGCTATTTTTCCACTTAATGTAGAATAAGCCACTCCATTTTGCATGGTGAAGTAATTTATTTTGGAGTACAAAATGATAAAAGAAAGCTAGCATATGTATTTTGGACTCACTTTGATTCGATTTAACTACACTGTTTACCTTGAGTGGGCATAAGTGGGGTCAACCTATTTCCAAACCCAATGAATATAACTAAGTTGAATTAAAATTATTTTTAACATCATAAGAATCTTTAGATATTCAATTTGCATTCTTATATTTCAATTTAGATAACTAGGAATTCCTTCTTTTTCTTTGTTTCTTTCCTGTTGTTATTCATTCCCCATTCTTTTTCCTTATTGATATCGAAGTCCAAACTATAATTAAAATGCAAGGCCGCGAGGAAAATCAGAGGTGTTGCTTCTTAAAATTAGAATCTCCTCCTTTCTCTCAAACTTTAGCAAACATAGAACACATATTCGTTCTATTGCACTTCCTTTACTCGAAATTACTGCAAGGAAATATCATTCCTTAGTATTACAAATAAAGAAAGTTTGCATATCAATCACCAAGTTCAGAAGTAGGGTAAAAGGTATTTCATTAGATACCAATTATGCTCTTTGGCTATATTCAAAAAAGAGATCAAACTAAACACTTCAAAAAGGGTTGTTTTATACCAAATGGGGGTTTATTTTAGTCTTATAATTGATAATACTTAGTCCAACATCTACACAAAGTAGAAAATAATGTTAGGCTTGGATGCTAAAGGAGGACATATATTTTAATGAGGATATATATAATCTTATACAAATCAAAGTAGTCTCAGTAGCAAACATTTCAAAATCCCAGATCTAACTCCTTATATGTATGACAACCTTTAAGAATATGTAATAATCCGATAGAAGAATTAAATAAGTTAGATCAAATCCTAATTCTAGACTATAAAGCATATGATCTTAACTTAACTTACCTATACCCTCAACAGTCTTGTGAAATTCAGAAGTTTCAAAATAATATAAAGATAATTAAGATAGTCTATTTCAAATTTTATACCCCAAAAGACATAATGGAAGCATTATTGCTCATTAAGTAATTTTTAGAGAATATACTTATTTGGCTTAATTATGTCAAAAGCTCCAAACATTTTGGAGGTTTTCGTTTTTATCCTATACTTCAATTCGTTGCAAATTGCAATCAAGTCATCAAACTTTCAAAGTAGTGCAATTTCTGCTGAGTAATTGACCAATTCCTAACTTGGTTTTGATGTGCCAAAACATTTTGAGTGTATTCCTTGTTGGACTAACGTTTTTAAACAAGTATCTTCAGGATAACGACGCTACAACCTCAAAAGGATAACTTAGAAATGGTTCATGGATCTTAGAAACAAGCGTTGAAACCATTCAAGCATTTTTCAGAGTTCGAGTTGACTCCCAGAAAGTTTAAGTCGACTCCGGCACAAACATAGGATATTGGCACACCTTCGAGCCGTCTCCAGAAAGCGCGAGTCGACTCTCTCAGAAAGATAGAAAGAAGTAATCCCGATCGCAAAGCGCGAGTCGACCCGAGTCAAGCGCGAGCCATCTCTCATTCTTCAGATAAAGCACAAGACGGCTCGCACTTGACTCGAGTCGACTCGCGCTGTGTGGCTTGAAAGAGTGCTGAGTAATTGACCAATTCCTAACTTGGTTTTGATGTGCCAAAACATTATGAGTGTATTCCTTGTTGGACTAACGTTTTTAAACAAGTATCTTCAGAATAACGATGCTACAACCTCAAAAGGATAACTTAGAAATGGTTCATGGATCTTAGAAACAAGCATTGAAACCATTCAAGCATTTTTCAGAGTTCGAGTCGACTTCTAGGAAGTTCGAGTCGACTCCGGCACAAGCATAGGATATTGGCACACCTTCGAGCCGTCTCCAGAAAGCGCGAGTCGACTCTCTCAAAAAGACAGAAAGAAGTAATCCCGATCGCAAAGCGCGAGTCGACTCGAGTCAAGTGCGAGCCGTCTCCCATTCTTCAGATAAAGCACGAGACGACTCTCTTAGGAAGATAGAAAGAGTATTTCAAGCCGCACAGCGCGAGTCGACTCAAGTAAAGCGCAAGTCGTCTCCTATCCCATGGAGGAAGCACGAGTCGCCTCTTCACTAAGTACGGAACGTCTCTCTCAGACAAAGACAGAAAGTTTGTTTTCAACGGACAAAGATGCGAGACGACTCCCGAACCACTCGAGCCGACTCCAACAAAAATTGATCGATAACCCGACAGAAGGATTCCCAGCAAGAGCCGACCCCAAACTCATACGAGACGTCTTCTACTTTGGTCGAGCCGACTCCTGGATGGGCGAGACGTCTCCAGCTTCAACGGACCTTTTTGTCAGTAATGACAGGCGTGGCAGAACGGCTAGTTTTTGCATATAACGTTAGTCTAGTTTTTTCAAAACTAAGCTATAAAAAGACCCATTCAAAGGGAAACAAAAAAAAGAACGAAAAATCCAAACAGAGAGGAAAAGCAAATCATTTTGAAATAAAGGCTCAAGGGATATTCAAAGAAAAATTAGGAGAAAGCAAGTCTTCATCAAGAATCCATTCTTTCTCCACACTAGAGCCATAATAGAAGGATCCTACATTACTGGTTGATCTGGAAAAGGATCCAGAAGAGGAGAAGCAACATCTCGATCGGCTAAAATCATCTGAGAAGCTTCTCTTTTCCTTACTCATTTAAACTGTTTTTATCTGCTTTTTTAGAAGCTTGTACTCATACATTCATTCTCTTATTTGAGTGTCTGATTCAATCAAGGGATTGAATCAGAAGGGGATAGGTTCTAGTTGGTAATCCAGAAAAACCAACTGGGTTGGATTGTGAGCCCGTGAAAATAGTCGGATTGGTTCCAGTTGGTGAGCTTGTGAGAACCAACCGAGTTCGTTGTGATCTCGTAGAAATAACAAGTTAGGTTGTGAGCTTATAAAACAACTGTGCTGTAATTCTAGAATTATAGTGAAAATATCAAGTGAAACTTAGGAAGTGGATGTAGAAGCAAGGGTAGCTCCGAACCACTATAAATTCTGTGTCTTTGTGCTTTGTCCTTCTATTGTCTCAAGTGTATTCATATCGTCAACTAACACATTAGATAAAGCACAAATTGAATTTCCTCATTTTTAATTAAGCACCAATTCACCCCCCTATTGGGCTGCCTACTGGGCAACAAGTGGTATCAGAGCAGGTGCTCTTTAGTGGCTGTGTCTAAGTCCCTTCTAGAGCAAAAGATTCAATGGCAACCCACTTTGGATTAACCTCAAATGAAGGGCAGTCAACCAATAGGCCACCCTTATTCAATGGAACAAACTATATCTATTGAAATGCAAGAATGAGAATATTCATTCAAGCTCAAGACTATGATGTTTGGAGCATTATTATAAATGGACCTCACATTTTCACACACATTGTTGATAACATATTAATTCCCAAACTCGAAGAAGACTGGGATAAAAATGATAGGAGAAAGGCACAACTAAATGCTAAGGCTATGAATGTGCTTTATTGTGCCTTAGATGCAAATGAATTCAATCGAGTATCTACATGTAACTCTGCTAAGGAGATTTGGGATAGACTTGAAATCACTCATGAAGGTACAAATCAAGTCAAGGAATCAAAAACTTAATATGTTAGTGCATAAATACGAACTATTTAAAATGGAACCTTCTGAAAATATCACTTCCATGTTTACTAGATTTACTGATATCATTAATGGACTGAAAAGTCTTATAAAAATGTACTCTAACAGTGATCTTGTTAGGAAGATTCTTCGCTCACTACCACGTTCTTGGGAAGCCAAAGTGACCGCCGCAATACAAGAAGCCAAGGACCTCAACATCTTTTCTCTAGAAAAACTTCTTGGGTCACTGATGACACATGAACTCACCATGAACCAACATCTTGAGGATGAGGATCAGAAGAAAAAAGAAATAGCATTTAAGGCCTCTAGCCAAAAGGAATGCAATGAGAGTAGTGATGAAGGAGAAGATGAGAATGAGGATGATGATATTGCCCTCCTTGTAAAAAAATTCAGTAAGTTTATGAGAAGAAGGAAGATGAACTTCAAAAGGAATCAGATAGAAAAGGATAAGGATAAAGGAAAAGATCTCTTAGTGTGCTATGAGTGTAAGAGACCCGGACATTTCAGGTTAGATTGTCCGTTTTTGAAGAAATCGCAAAAGAAAAAGAAGAAGGCATTTGTTGCAATGTGGGGAGATAGCGACGAATCCTCATCTGAAGAAGAAGAACCCCAAGAAGTAGCCAACATTTGTCTTATGGCTCAAGACAATGAGGTAAGCTCTAATACATCACCTAATTTCACATTCGATGAACTATATGAAGCCTTCATTGAATTAGTTAGTGATTACAAGAAGATTGGCATGAAAAATAAAGAGTTGAGAACTGAAAACAAAACTCTAAATGAACTATCAGAAAAATACAATGAAGAAAAACAATCTTTAACCAATGAAATGAAAATACTGGAATTAGAATAACAAGAGAAGGTCAAACAAAATGAAGAACTGCTAAAAGAGAATCAAAATCTTAGAAAGAAAGTAGATAAGTATAAGTCAATTACTCAAAAGTTCACTTGCAGCTCTGAAAAACTAGATATGATCCTAAATAGTCAAAGAGCTATTTTTAACAAAGCCGGGCTAGGATTTAGGGCTAAAAAGGAACAAAAGTTTTTGAAGAATTTTTTTGTCAAAGCAACCAAGGTTGAGTCTAATGAACCTACATGCTTCTATTGTGGTAAACTTGGGCATAAATCTTATGTATGCAACCATAGACAAATATCAAAGAAAAGCAACATAAAGAAAATTTGGGTTCCAAAAGGATTCACTCACACTAACCATGAAGGACCCAAGAAGACTTGGGTACCTAAAGTTTGTTGATTCTTATACAGGTATGTCTTGCGGCCAACCAAGCTAAAAGAAATTGGTATCTTGATAGTGGCTGTTCGAGACACATAACCGGGGACAAGGATCAATTCATCACCCTCGAGTCAAAAGAAGGAGGAGTTGTAACCTTCGGTGAAAATGGCCAAGATCAAATCATTGGTATTGGTAAAATTCAGATCTCTCCTTCTGTATTTATAGATAATATTTTGTATGTAGATAGATTGAAGCACAATCTAATTAGTATTAGTCAATTGTGTGATAAAGATTTCAAAGTCACTTTTGAAGCCTCACTGTGCACCATAGCAAATTCAACAAATAATGACACTATTTTTGTAGGACACAGGTATGGTAATGTTTATATGATAAACTTAGATGAACTTGTAAAAAGTAGTCAATGTCTAGTAGTCACAAATGCAAAAGATACTGAAACTAGTTGGTCATGGCATCGTAAGTTAGGACATGCAAGTATAGAATGATGTATCAACTTCTAGGCCTTTAGAATTGCTTCATATGGATCTTTTCGGACCAACTAGGACCAATAACTTAGGAGGCAAGAAGTATGGCTTTGTAATAGTGGATGATGATGAGAGCACAAAAGTACAATCTTCATACCATTTTAATTAATATTATAGCTAATATTTATTAATAAAATTAATTAATTAATGTTTTATTTATGTTTGAGTGCAAGTAATCCAAGAGACTCAAAAATGCTGAGTTTAAGCCCAACGCCCAGCAGCCCGAGCTCAACAAAGTATCCAACGTCTCAGCCTGCCCCAGCCGTGTGTATCACGCGTTCAACGCCCATCAGCCCGAGTCGCCTCTGCGTTCCACGCTCCCCATCTCCGCGCGTGGCTTCTATCCGCAACGTTCATGACCACATCCGTTCCCAAGCTCATTTGCAACATTCAACACCCCAACGGCCATCCACGTGGTCCAGCAGAACCATCCCAGTAGCAAAAGCATCCCAGTAACCGGATCATCCCCAAGCCAAGTCCTTCATTTCATTTCCAGAAATTAAATCTCAACTTGTTCCATGAGTCTTCTCAACTTCCAAACAGCCGCATGGCTTCCTATCTCCCAAACTCCCAACTGGCTCTTTCTTTCATTCGTGAAGCAACGTTCCCAGCGAATAAATCCCAGCCGAGAAGTCTTCTCAACATCCCAACGGTTCACATTTTCTTCCCATTCAGCCGATCCAACTCCCTCCAATCTCATCTTCCCAATCGACCATGGATCTCCCAAGCATCATGGCATCTCAAGCGTTGTGGCATCAAGCCTTCCGCATGGCTTCTTGTCTCCCAACCGGATCATTCCAAGCAACAGTGGAAGCATCCCAGCAACCGAAGAGTCCCAAACCGTCCGCATTCAAGCCATCAGCCCGTGTCGCCTCCACGTTCAACGCTCCCCATCCGTTCGGTTCGTCCTAGCAGCGTTCCAGCTTCTTCAACATGCTATAAGATGGAGCCGAGCAAGCAAGGGAGGGGAGGCATCCAGGGAGGCCATTCGGGAAGAGGAGAAGGCCAGCACCGACGGAAGAGGAGGAGGCCACAACCGACGGAAGAGGAAGGAAGCTAACCGAGCGAGGGAGGGGAGAAGGGAAGGACAGAGACCAACCATCTGCATCTCCTTTTCCGATCTTCCCATCCGGTGGAGGAAAAGGAGGAGGGAGGCCATTCGGGAAGGAGAGGAAGCCAGGGAACCATCGGAAGAGAGAAGAAAAAAAAGAAAGAAAACAGAGCCCTCTATTTTCTTAAGAGAAGAAAGGAAAAAGAAAAAAAAAGGGATTTATGCTTCATTTTATTTATTCTATGCTAATCCCTTTTATAAAAATGCTTGCATCTCATATGGATAGCTAAATCTTTTTTAGCTAAGGCTAGGGAAAAGCCTAGCATTTTCTTCATATATTTTCTTTAATCATCAATGGAATTTTAATGCTTTTGATTTAATTTATGGTGCAGTAAATCTATAGAAATTATTTCAAACTTATATATATTTTTTTTGATTTGTTATTTTTTCCGGGTATAACAGATACTTAGAAATCCCTGTAGTTTAAAATAAAATTACTGTAATGCTGCCCATAAAACTAAATCTATTTTATTAACGATTAATTGGTATTTTCACCGCTCCACTTTCCGGTTAGGTCTTTACTCAGATCTAACTGAGATAATAGGTGATTTTAAGAAATGCATGATTAAGTGCTAGGCTGAATCCTAATGCCTTAGTTATATTTTTGTCAATCCAAATATTATTTAGCCTTTAGTTTTTGTTCACTGTCAAATCCCTGTGGATTCGATCTCGGACTCATCGAGAATATTACTTTGCTACACCCTATACTTGGGGTATTCTACATTTAATTTCCCTTTTAAAAAGAGCAAGATTAAAAGCGTAGCAAGTTTTTGGCGCCGTTGCCGGGGATTTGCAACGTGCGAACGAGAACAAGGCTGCAAATTTCAATCTTTAATTTCTAGTTCTCCAATTTTTCTTTATTTTTAACACGACTGATATTTCAAATCTTTTCAGATTCAAGGGCGACACAAAGCGGGATCAGTAACAAGAAAGATCAAGATCACATTTTTGGATTCCCAGAGTGAACGAACTCCGGCCGTGAGTGTTTAAATTAATTTTCCTGTTTTGTTCGTACTAGTCCTATTTAAATAATTCCTAGATTAAAATTTTACTCTTGTTAATAATAATAATAATAATAATAATAATAAAATAAAATAATAAATAAATAATAAAAATTTAGCTAGTTTGTTTGATCAACTATTCAAATGCAATTTAATGTCATGACATAAAATGTTAAAAATCTTCTTGATTGTTGCATATAGTATAAAGCATTTACATAAAAAATCTAAGGGCTGAACCCATTAAAAAGATAAGGTCGAGATTTCATCACTCGTCCTTAGCCCAAAAATCATCCCAGTGCATCAATATCCTAAGCCTAATTAAAATCAACTAGACGTTGGCCCCTAAAGATATTCGAGCTCAATAGGATGAAGACCACTGAAAGTTGCACCAATTTCGCTTTGTGGCCTGGTCGATGTCTAGGCAAGCTTTGTCCCTCTAAGTGATTGAAGGGAGACAGTTTCTGATCGAAAAAAGTGGGTTTTAAGTGGGACCTTTACTACACGCATCGTGACCCCTCCACTTACCTGGGAGTTTACCTGGTCGACTAAAGTTACTAGACCGGATTGGAGGCTTAGGTGTCCTCTTCAAACCAGTTAGGAGCTGTCTAGAATTTTTAGAAAAACATTAAAACTTATTGGGTGATGTTTTAATGCATGTTTAATTTTAATTAAATTTTTTAGAGTGTTTGTTTAGATCTCTTTAGGTGGTACTTGTACCAACCCAAAATAATAATAAATAAATAAATAAAATAATAAAATAAAATATAGATATTTCAGTATATGCTGTTGTGGGAGAGAGATAAAACGAATAGATTATTTCGAGTTGAATCAAGAGATAAAAATTTAATTGTTCAAAATTCAAATAATCAAATGGAGATAATGGTAGTAATCAGGGAGATAATGAATTTTAAGATGACTTACCTATTAGAACGCTTCGTGATTATCTACAACCCACTAGGACTAGTACCCCATCCTGTATGGTTATTCCTACTGCTGCGGGAACTTTTGACATGAAACCAGGAATAATCCAATTACTCCTAAAGTTTCACGGACTTGATTCTGAAAGTCCCTATTTGCACCTGAAAGAATTTGATGAAGTGTGTTCAACACTTCATTTCAATGATGTCACTGTAGAGGTAGTTAAGCTTAAGTTATTTCCTTTTTCTTTAAAGGAAAAAGCTAAGTCATGGTTACACTCCTTAAGGCCTAGGACCATAGCTACCTGGTAAGAAATGATAAGAGAATTTTTAAAGAAATTCTTCCCAACACATAAAACAAACACACTTAGAAGAAATATCATGAACTTCGCACAAAAAGATGGAGAAACATTTTTTCAGTGTTGGGAAAGATTTAAGGACCTCCTGCTTGCTTGCCCACATCATGGATATGAAATTTGGAGGGTCATTAGTTTCTTTTATGATGGTTTGTCCTCCAATATGAGACAATTTGTAGAAATGATGTGTAACGGTGAATTCATGAGTAAGGAACCAAATGAAGCCTGGGATTATTTTGATCTTTTAGCAGAAAATGCACAAGCTTGGGATACAACAGATAAAAATGAAAAATCTAAAATAGCACCTAATGCAAAAGGAGGAATATATCTTATTAAAGATGATAATGATGTCAATGTAAAAATTGGTAATCTGACTAGAAAGGTTGAAGCCATGGAATTAAGCAAGGCCAATATAGGAAAAGCACAAACTATTGTTGAAAGTATATGTGGAATCTGTGAGAGTAATGCACATGTGACCAAGGATTGTCCTACAATCCCTACTTTTCAAGAAGTGTTGCATGATCAAGCAAATTTCATCAATACTTATAAAAGACCATTTCCAGGATCCACTGCCAATGAATCTCAAGGAAATTCTGTTCCTACTCCTTATGTGCCACCACATAGGAAATCCCTTGAAGATACTTTGCAAACTTTCATGCAAGGGCAGACTCAGATAAATCAGAATACAATGCAATCGCTCCAAGAACTTAAAAATTCTGTAGGTAGAATTGAGGCTCAACTCAATATTAGGGAAAAAAGGACATTTCCAGCCCAACCTCAATCTAACCCAAAGGGTTAACATGAGGTCCATGAAGCAAGTTCATCCCAACCTAAATTTGAACAAGTTAAGTCTGTCACGACCCTTCGTAGCGAAAAAATAATTAACAAAGAAATCCCAACGAAGGATGACAAACCTGAAAAATCTATTGAAAAGAATGATGAAGATGATAATGAACAAGATGAATCAATACCCATCACAAGATAGTTGCTCCATTTCCTCAGCGCTTGCTTGCAGCTAAAAAGGAAATACCTGACCAAGAAATTCTGGATATCTTTAAACAAGTAAATATTAACATTTCTTTATTAGATGCTATTAAGCAGATCCCATCTTATGCCAAATTTTTAAAAGATCTTTGTACCATAAAGCGAAAGCTTTACGTACAAAAGAAAGCTTTTCTAACTGAACAGGTGAGTGCTATTCTCAAACACAACACCCCACCTAAGCATAAAGATCCTGGTTGTCCTACCATATCTTGCATCATAGGAAACTTCAGGATACAACGAGCCCTTCTTAATTTAGGTGCAAGTGTTAACTTACTGTCCTATTCAGTTTATGAACAGTTAGGACTTGGTGAACTAAAACCCACCAAGGTTACTCTCCAAGTTGCTGATCGATCTATAAAGATACCAAGAGGAGTAGTCGAGGATGTACTTGTCTAAATTGATAAATTCTATTTTCTGGTCGACTTCATAATATTAGATACCCAGCCTGTCATGAATTGTACCACTCCAATACCTGTCATCTTAGGCCGCCCATTTCTAGCTACTTTCAATGCTTTGATCAACTGTTGAAATGGAATAATGAAAATGTCATTCGGGAATATGACTATAGATTTTAATATATTTAACATCTGCAAACAACCCGATAATGACAACGAAAATGATGAGATTCATGGAGTTAATCTGATCGACTCCATTATAGAAGATGCTCTTGTCCCATCTCTTTCTTCTGATCCGTTAGAAACATGCCTAACTCATTTCGGAAATACAGATATCAACCAAAACTTTAGAGAAATCAGTGCTATATTAGATTCAGCTCCTTTGTTGGATACAGATAGGTGGAAATCTCGTTTTGAAGAATTGCCCACACGCAACAATAATCCTCTACCATCTAGTGTTCAAGCACCCAAACTTGAGCTAAAACCTTTGCCATCTGAGCTCAAGTACGCATATCTTGGTCAAGAAGAGACTTTTCCTGTGATCATATCATCCAAACTCGAACAAAGTCAAGAATTAAAATTGTTAGAAATTCTCAAGGAACATAAGGGAGCAATAGGGTGGACAATTGCTGATATCAAGGAAATTAGTCCCTCAATTTGCACTCATAGAATCCACCTAGAAGCTGATGCTAAACCTTCTTGTCAACCTCAACGTCGATTGAACCCAAACATGAAGGATGTGGTTAGGGCAGAAGTTCTGAAACTTCTGGATGCGGGTATGATCTACCCTATTTCAGATAGTAAATGGGTAAGTCCAACCCAAGTGGTCCCGAAAAAATCTGGTGTTACTATAGTCAAAAATGCCAACAATGAATTAGTTCCAACTAGGGTCCCCACTAGTTGGCGTGTATGCATTGACTATAGAAAACTTAATTCTGTCACTAGGAAGGATCACTTTCCTCTACCTTTTATTGATCAAATCTTAGAAAGGTTGGCAGGTCATAAATTTTATTGCTTCCTAGATGGCTATTCCGGTTACAACCAAATTGCAATTGATCTTGAAGATCAGGAAAAGACCACTTTTACATGTCCTTTTGGCACTTTTGCTTACAAGAGAATGCCATTTGGGTTATGTAATGCTCCTGCAACCTTCCAAAGATGCATGCCCAGTATTTTCTCTGACATGGTTGAGCGCTTTTTGGAAGTCTTTATGGATGATTTTTCGGTTTTCGGCTCCTCTTTTGAAAACTGTGTAGACCATTTAAGGCTAGTCTTAATTCGGTGTGAGGAGAAGAATCTAATCTTAAACTGGGAAAAGTGCCATTTCATGGTAACTAGGGGAATTGTTCTCGGGCACGTCATTTCATCTGAAGGAATTGAAGTAGACAAGGCTAAAATTGACTTAATTGCTAACTTACCCAACCCAAAAACTATCAAAGATATACGCTCATTTTTGGGTCATGCAGGATTTTATAGGAGATTCATTAAAGATTTTAGCTCAATATCTAAACCCTTATGTAATCTCCTTCAAAAGGAAATCCAATTTGCGTGGTCTGAAGAATGTCAAAAAGTTTTTGATAAACTTAAAAGCTTGCTGACCTCTGCTCCCATCATGCAACCACCCGACTGGTCGCTTCCTTTTGAAATTATGTGTGATGCTAGTGAATATGCAGTTGGGGTAGTTTTAGGGCAAAGAAAGGAAAGAAAACCTTATGTTATCTACTATGCAAGTAAGACTTTAAATAGTGCACAAATGAATTACACCACTACGGAAAAGGAACTACTCGCCGTAGTATTTGCACTAGACAAATTTAGGTCTTACTTGATTGGATCCAAAATCATTATCTACACTGACCACACTGCCCTTAAGTACCTTCTTTCAAAAAAGGATGCTAAGGCGCGTTTGCTTAGGTGGATCCTTCTGCTCCAAGAATTTTTTCTAGAAATAAGAGATAAAAAGGGGGTAGAGAACGTAGTAGCTGATCACTTGTCCCGTCTCACTCTTCCAGATTCCATAGACAATTCACCCATAAGAGACACTTTCCCTGATGAGCAACTCTTTGAGATCCAGTCGTCACCCTGGTTTGCAGACATTGCAAATTTTCTTGTCACGGGTGAACTCTCGATTCATTGAAATAAACAGGACAAAAGAAAATTTCTGACCGAAATAAAAAATTTCTTCTGGGATGATCCTTATCTTTTCAAATACTGCCCATACCAAATTATTAGGAGATGTGTACCTAATGATGAATTTATTAGTGTCATTTTCTTTTGTCATTCTGAAGCTTGCGGTGGTCATTTTTCTACTAAGAAAACGGCTGCAAAAATTTAAAATGCGGTTTCTATTGGCCCACCTTGTTCAAAGATTCCTATAACTTTTGCAAAGCTTGCGAGCGTTGTCAAAAGTTAGGTGGGATAACTCGTAGGAATATGATGCCTCTCAACCCAATTTTAATTATCGAAATATTCGATTGTTGGGAAATAGATTTTATGGATCCATTTCCTTCTTCATTTGGAAATTTGTACATCTTAGTAGCTATAGATTATATCTCCAAATGGATAGAGGCAATTCCTTGCAAGCATAATGACCATAAAACTTTTTTAAAATTTTTAAAAGAAAATATTCTTTCCAGATTTGGAATGCCTCGAGCCATCATCAGTGATGGGGGGTTCACACTTCTGTAATAAGCCTTTTGAGGCTTTAATGCGAAAATATGGGATCACCCATAAAGTCGCCACCCCTTATCATCCACAAACAAGTGGACAAGTTGAAGTATCCAATCGATCAATTAAGAATATTCTGAAAAAATTGGTTAACCCAAATCGTAAAGATTGGTCTTTACGTTTAACTGATGCACTTTGGGCTTATCGTACTGCTTTTAAAAGTTCGATTGGTATGTCTCCGTACCGTCTTATTTTTGGCAAACCGTGTCACTTGCCTGTGGAATTGGAGCATAAAGCCTACTGGGCTATTAAGAGATTTAATTTTGATATGGATAAGGCTAGTTCACTATGCAAACTTCAACTTAATGAACTAGAGAAAATCAGGAATGAAGCATATGAGAATGCTCGAATTTATAAAAATAAAATGAAAGTCTTTCATGATAGAAATATTATAAGAAAAACATTTGAGCCTTTCCAGAAAGTTCTATTATATAATTCAAGACTTCATTTATTTTCAGAAAAATTGAGATCCAGGTGGACCGGCTCATTTATATTTAAAACTGTTTATCCGTATGGAACTATTGAGATAGAAAATCCAAACACCAGTAATATTTTTAAAGTAAATGGCCAACGTTTGAAGTTATTTTTGGACAACTTTACCCCAGAGGTTGAATCGACCAATCTGGGAGATCCTGTTTATCAGGATTGATCTCTATATCTGCTAGAGATCCTCTGTTTGTATCATAATTTGTATCTCTTTCATTTTCTGTTGATATAACAATTGGTGAGCAACAACAGTGTGCGGTCATTCTATCAGGTAAATTCTAACCTTCAGCCTTATTATCCTTCATACAATCATATTTCATGCATTCATTAGGGACAATGTTGAATTTAAGTTGGGGGGAGAGATTATTGTATTTTTTTCTATATACCAATTGTCATGTCTTTCAAAAATAATAATAATAATAATAATAATAATAGTAATAATAATAACAAACATATATTTTGTTGCATTTAATTACCACTTTAATTTTTTTAAACAAATAAACATGTACAGCTATTAAGGCAAGGAGTACATTATGACTTATTAGAGACTTATTATTAGATCCCTACACAAGTATTCAATGACAATAGGGAAGCCTCAGGAATTCACTTGTGTTACCTATTTATTTGTTGACCTTATTCGCTAAAGAAGTACGAGTGTCCTTGTCCTAAAGTTCATGATTTGGTTTTCACATAAAGATAGAGTTTGAAATTCCCGGCTAGATTACCTGGGTGCCTTATGTTCTGATCTTGGTTGACCTATAGTCACAATACAGTCACGTTATATATAAAAAAAAAAAGAGAGAGAAATAATACAGTTTGTCTTCACTGAGTAACCAGGCCCCTTGCCTACAAAGCAGCGAGTATTCGTGTAAAAAGGTGAAAATGACTGAAATAAGTGATTAGTCTGGCCTTGTGGCGCAGTCTGGTTCGAGTAATTAAGTCCGAGGGGTGTTTCACCTAATGCCTTCAGCCAACTGGATCAAGAGTCATTGACCCAAAGCTCGTTACATGGACCTTACTACAGCCTAATGGAGTTGGACTATTGTAGTCACTGTTAAAAATAAATAAATAAATAAATAATTAAAATAAACATGAGTGGGTTAGTTAAACTAAAACCAAGTGACATATGGATGACTGGTTTGACTCCATTGTTTTAGAACTCTGTGTACCTGGGATGTCTAGTTGGGATTGATAGCTTCATTTTTATATGTAAACCATTCTGGACAAATAACATGTGATATTCGGAAAATTTAGTGGGTCAGGAGCTAACAAATGGTAGTTAACACTTGTCAATTTGAGTAGTGCACCTAGCACTCAAGCGGTACCCAATTGTGGTGGAGGTATAGGTATTCTAAGACGTCACATTTACATTTGCCTTAAGAGTTGCTATGTTTTAAAGTATCTTTTAATTTAAAAATGATGTTTGTGGGTAACATCACTGCAAACCCTCACGAGACAACACTCGTCCCCTAGGATAACTTAGGGGTTTAACGGCTTGTTGCACGTGCTAAGTGCAATCGTAATGCTCTACGAAAATGAGTATTTATTTTAATTCATGCATATTAATAAAAATAAACAATAATTTTGCACCCTCATTTTATCATTTTCACACTAAATTGCTAGAGACTAGCAATAAGCTAGTTGGAGGGTGTGATGAGAGCACAAAAGTACAATCTTCATACCATTTTAATTAATATTATAGCTAATCTTTATTAATAAAATTAATTAATTAATGTTTTATTTATGTTTGAGTGCAAGTAATTCAAGAGACTCAAAAATGCTGAGTTTGAGCCCAACGCCCAGCAGCCCGAGCTCAACAAAGTACCCAACGTTTCAGCCTGCCCCAGCCGTGTGTATCATGCGTTCAACGCCCATCAGCCCGAGTCGCCTCTGCGTTCCACGCTCCCCATCTCCGCGCATGGCTTCTATCAGCAACATTCGTGACCACATCCGTTCCCAAGCTCATTTGCAACGTTCAACACCCCAACGGCCATCCACGTGGTCCAGCAGAACTGTCCCAGTAGCAAAAGCATCCCAGTAACTGGATCATCCCCAAGCCGAGTCCTCCATTTCATTTCCAGAAATTAAATCCAACTTGTTCCATGAGTCTTCTCAACTTCCAAACAGCTGCATGGCTTCCTGTCTCCCAAACTCCCAACTGGCTCTTTCTTTCATTCGTGAAGCAACGTTCCCAGCGAATAAATCCCAGCCGAGAAGTCTTCTTAACATCCCAACGGTCACATTTTCTTCCCATTCAGCCGATCCAACTCCCTCCAATCTCATCTTCCCAACCGACCATGGATCTCCCAAGCATCATGGCATCTCAAGCGTTGTGACATCAAACCTTCTGCATGGCTTCTTGTCTCCCAATCGGATCATTCCAAGCAACAGTGGAAGCATCCCAGCAGCCGAAGAGTCCCAAACCATCCGCATTCAAGCCATCAGTCCGTATCGCCTCCACGATCAACGCTCCCCATCCGTTCGGTTCGTCATAGCAGCATTCCAGCTTCTTCAACATGCTATAAGATGGAGCCGAGCGAGCAAGGGAGGGGAGGCATCCAGGGAGGCCATTCGGGAAGAGGAGGCCAGCACCGATGGAAGAGGAAGGAAGCTAACCGGGCGAGGGGGGGAGAAGGAAAGGACGGAGACCAACCATCTGCATCTCCTCTTCCGATCTTCCCATCCGGTGGAGGAAAAGGAGGAGGGAGGCCATTCGGGAAGGAGAGGAAGCCAGGGAACCATCGGAAGAGAGAAGAAAAAAAAGAAAGAAAATAGAGCCCACTGTTTTCTTAAGAGAAGAAAGGAAAAAGAAAAAAAAAAGGAATTTATGCTTTATTTTATTTATTCTATGCTAATCCCTTTTATAAAAATGCTTGCATCTCATATGGATAGCTAAATCTTTTTTAGCTAAGGCTAGGGAAAAGCCTAGCATTTTCTTCATATATTTCCTTTAATCATCAATGGGATTTTAATGCTTTTGATTTGATTTATGGTGCAGTAAATCTAGAGAAATTATTTCAAACTTATATATATTTTTTTGATTTGTTATTTCCCCCGGGTATAACAGATGCTTAGAAATCCCTGTAGTTTAAAATAAAATTACTGTAATGCTGCCCATAAAACTAAATATATTTTATTAACTAAATAATTGGTATTTTATTAAGCAATTCTAAAGTCACTACAGGAATAGTGACTTTTACCGGCGCTTTTATTGGCCTTTATCGATGCTTATTAGCGTCGGCAAAAATCCTGCCAACGCAAAAGCAAGCGTCGTAGACGCGTCGATGATACCTGAGTGGGAAAGGTTTTTGCCGACGCGCAAGGAAAGCGTCGGCAAAACCGGGTATTTACCGACGCTTAGGAAAGCGTCGGTGTAGATCTTTTGCCGACGCGAATTAGCGTCGGCATACCACTTTTTTTGCCAACGCTTATAAGCGTCGGAGAAAGTCTTTCATATGGTCCAAGTTTGGTTTTTAACGACGCTTTAAAGCGTCGGGAGTGGGATTTTTTTAAAAAAAAATTATTAATAAAACACATGCATATTATAAATCAACATTTACGCCAATATGAACCTGCATTACATTTACATCAACACAAATATTCAAATCATTCAAAATATTCATCTTGTCATATATGATTAATAAGTTTAGAATTACAATGTTCTTTGAAAAATATAAAAAAAATACATATAAAACTCCTTAAATAACAGTCTAAAAAGTATCAGGGACCGGATTTAGCGCCATCATCATCTCTACGAGCTGTTGAAGTATCAGGAATCTACAAAAAAAAATTAAAAGTTAAGAATATGAAAATCATTAACTCATGCAAAATAAGTGATAATTATGTAAAGTCATCAAATGCATATAGTTATTTACCTGAGGATGGAGAAATCGCTGTAACATAGATGAAATATGCTCAAGCTGAGACTGCAAAGTTTGTTGGTTCTGCTTCAACTCTGCCAACTCTGCCTGATGGCGATCCTTCATATCTTCAATTGTTGCCCGAAGTCTACTAACTTCTGCATTGCTACTGCCTTCTCCAGCATTTCTTGTATACATGCCCACTGCAGACAACTGAGTGGGGGTAACTCCAACGCCATAACCCATCACTCTACCATAATGCTCTGGGCCCAATAATTCAGCAAGCACTTGAGCTTCGATATGACTGATAGCGTCGGATGATGATGACTCTCCGATGTGCTCTGAAATAAGAGTTCTTGCCCTGTCCTATATTCTCAAAAGAAAAAGTCATATTAATGTATGCCAATAATAGAACTAATAAAAATATCGTTGAAAGATTCAAAGATGAATACATACAACTATATCTCTTGACTCCTTCCGAACAAAACTGCCATCTCGGTGGGTGTGAGTCATCTTATAAAACTCCACCTTACCAGGCTCCCTCCCATTATCATCCATCTACAACAAAAGATATATTGGCAAGCTAGTTATCATAATACATGCTATATGATAAAACAATTTAAAATAGTTTCAAAGAGTTTCAAAAAAACTTACGAATTCAGCTCTACGTCGAGCATAACTCATCGAGCCTGAAGTATGAGGAATAGTCTGAGAGGCTCGTGCAGCTCTACCAATATTGGAATATGTCTTCCCAAAAAAGGAATAAACAATATAAATTTGTAATCTAAATTATTAGTAGATACAATATAAGATATTGAAAAAAATATACACAACCTGAGCTTTCTCGGAAAACCAATAGTGGACAAACTCCCTCCACTGATGAGGGATTACATCAGGAGGACAAACACGGGCAACCTCCTCTTCTGTCATACCATCGTGCTTCCAGTCCGCCTTTAACTTGGCCTTATATTCTTTCCACTTGCGGTTGACGGACTTCAGCACCCAATCATGACTCTCTTTAGGGAGCAAAAACTTTTTCTACATCAAAGTAATTAAAGAATGTTATAACAATGTTAAATCAAAAAATAAAATTATGATAGTAAGCAAATTCATTCTTTACCTCAATAACTTTAAGAAGCTCAATCTTATACGAAGGAAGCATTTCATTCCATTTCGTATAGTTGAGCGGACACAACTGACCCTTCCGCGCAACCGATCCTAGAAAAGTCGATAAAATGCTTGCAGTCCTCTTGATGGGTTGCCCCAGTTCATTGCAATGTACCACGATCTTTTCATCCTCGCGTAGGCTCCACACGTCCCGTGCTCGAGTGGGTCCTCGTGTCCTCCTCACTCTCCCCAGTCCATCTATAAAAATAAAATAAAATATCCATTAATTAAAACATTAAAGGCAAATGATTTAATATAATTAGATTATAAGAAAAATTAATATATAAAATTAAATCAAATTACCCTGGATGTGCACGTCATCCATGTCTGGACAATCAGCAGGTGACACGTGCTCAGACTGAGACTCGTGCTGAGTATGAGACTCATGCTGAGAATGGGACTCATGCTGCTGGGGCTCGTCGGGCTGCTGGGACCGTAGGGACTGATCGGAAGAAGATCCAATGGATGTGTGCTGAAACTCAACATCTCTGAATCATTTTCCTCGCGGCATGTTGTTATCTAGCAATCCTATAATCACAAATATCCTTTCTATCGCCAACATGACATAAGGCAAATGGCACAAAGAGAGATTGGCACAATTCATAGCGTTAACAAGATTGGCACTTGTTTTTATTAATTCTCCTTGTCTCATATTGCTGGAAAGAGAGATTGGCACAAAGAGAGATTGGCACAATTCATCTTTGGATTTTTCTTTTATCTCGTATTTAGGCATACAAGATTAGGGTTTTATTTTCCATATTGAGATGATCCTAGGTTTTAGCATTGCTGGAAAAAAAAAATTAAAAAAAACTGCATGCACAATTTTGACAAAGATGGGAGCTTTGTTAGCATTTCGCTATTTAACAGGCAAATGGAATGGAATGATTCATGAGAGCCGAAATTTGGTAACTTGGTTGCTGGCATTTATTTGTGATCTTCGGGGTGTTTTTGGTCTGGGCTGGGTCATTTAGCTCTTACCTTTCCCGGACACCAATTATGGAAAGAGGTTGATCACCCATTACAGGCGAAAATAGTGAAATTTTTCTGTCAGCTTGAGGCTGTCAGTCGCCTATTTCTGTAGGATGGAAAGGTATAGTTGGGTGCATGGTTGGGCATCCACTCGATCTCTAACTGCAACATGGTAGCATTAGCATGCACAATTATAGGAGATGGCGTGCAAATGCGAATGAATACAGTAGGGCAGTTGTATAGTGTGTAGTCCCTGCAAGATGTCCATACTGCAAATCACCTTTTAATTTAATTATGGGTGAGGGTGAGGAATCTGATTCCATCTAATTACTTGTATCACCACCTAGGATACAAGTCTACTAGATACAGTCAGACACTTCGGATATGTTATCCTAGTATGGCATAATAGTGCATTTAGACACCAACAAAACTAAGAAGATGTCAAGAATTCAAGGATTTAAAGTACATTTTCTTCATTAGATAAACATGCAAATAATTAGTTTTTATTTAAATATAGACATACAAATGGTCAAGAAGAATAGTGAATTTGTACATATTTGGTTATAGAGCTGTGACTATGAGCAATGATTCTTATAGAAGCTAATTCTGTCATTCTCTTGTTTTTGATTTCCACTTCTCTTCAGTGGTTCTCTTTCTTTAATCACACTGTTTTTATTCTATATTCTCTGACTTTGCTGCAGGCAGCATGCTCTCCTTTTCTGCTCCAGCTCCCTGTTTTGTTCTCATGTCATGTTTCAGAATGGGATGAGTCAAAAAATGGACCAAGACAAATGAGACATCTATTGTCCTAAGTGTCAGGTATGCTGGCCCATTCCACAAAAAAACCAGGACAGCTTGCATGGTATTTACAATTAAAAACACTACCTTAATAGTATACACATGAATCCCTCAGTTTGATGAACCAAATCTTGACTATACAACAATGATGGCATATGATAATATCACAACTAGCAATGGAATCATGTGCCACATGATTGAAATTAGTAAACCAAAATGGTAAATCATGTTGTCACCACTGTTAGATGCATCTTCTGCAATTGAATCAGCACCTCTACTAAATTACAACGAAAGTTAGACTCCAAACTCGACATAGGAACCAATATTAACACTGATCATTCTACTGTGGCACTATCCAGCTAGAATACGCTATGTTTTATATATGCTAGCTCTTTCACAGGCAAATTAAAGAATATCTATAAAGTATTCTATTTATAAAGCTAGCTCTTTCACAGGCAAATTAAATTTTTTTTTTTTGGAGGGAAATATTGGAGAGAATGTTACTTTATAAAGCTAGATGTTTCTATTTGAGTTTAATTGTGTTTCTTTGGATCTTCACAGATGATTGTTTTATGATTATGCGATCCATCTCTTGCCTCCTATGCTCATTGTCCGGTGGTTCCCTGACTCCATTCCTGCTTTGGCTTCTTTGGCTAAGGCTTCTCGTGCCCATTTGTTTCTTAATCTTTGGTATTGAGATTACCATGAAGTCCTCCACCTCTGTTAGAATTTCAGAAAGTTCTGAGGTTTGGTAGATTTGATTTCCTTTGAATCAATTGCAATTACTTATGTGTGCCACAATAACTGTATTTACTAGTTATTAGTGATGCGAAACTTTTTTCAAGTTTCAAAATTTTAACTTCCACAGGAAACATTACAATGTCAACTTGACAGGAATTGAGGTTGGTGGGACTTTTTCTAAGGCTTCCTACTTATTTATTTGACGATGGAGCAAATAAAGGTGCCATTATTGACTGTGGTACAACCTTGGCTTATCTTCCAGATGCAGTTTTCAAGCAGTTACTCAATGCGGTGGGGGATCATTTTCTATTGTATTCAATTTCTAGGTTATTTTGATACCCATATATGTGTATTTCTGCTCATTTTGATACCCACTATTTCCAAAATTTCAGAAACTAAATATTACCTTAAACCTTTAAGATTTAGCCCTCTAACGTCAAAAATCTAACGTAAAGAAAATTAAAGATTGGGTCTCACCTTGATGATGGCTTAAACAACTTAGCTTTTTCCCCGTCTACTTCTTCTCCAAAGCACCCACCAGCGATGACGAGGCGGCAACTGACGAGGCTCCGTTGAGAGGAGGAGAAGAGGGAGACAGCGGAAGGAGGAGGCGGAAAATGAGAAAATAGAGAAAAAGAGGGGATGGGAGGCGCCGGTGTTGGGTGGTCGGAGAGAGGAGAGGCGGTGGAATGAAGGCCGCGCGAGGGGGGAAAGAGCGCGAGGGAGAGAGAAAGGCGGTGGCCGTCGGACGTCGCTCAGCGCCGGAGAGGAGAGGAGGGATGAAGAGAGGAGCTAGGGCTTGATCGATCGGGATGCAAAATGAGGAGGAAGGGGCCGGCCGCTTGGTTTTGTTGTTAATTTGGCTCTTGACGATGCTTATTAGCATCGTTTTATCTTGGGACTATGACGACGCTAATAAGCGTCGGCTTTTCAATTATATTACAACGACGTTTTTGTGCGTCGTCTTTTCTTGAGAATTACCGACGCTTAACAAAAGCATCGGCAAATTCTGGCGGGGAACCCTTTTTTCCCGACGCTTCTCCCTACGTCGGGAAAAAAGCGTCAGGAAAGGCCAATTATCAGGTAAATTCTAACCTTCAGCCTTATTATCCTTCATACAATCATATTTCATGCATTCATTAGGGACAATGTTGAATTTAAGTTGGGGGGAGAGATTATTGTATTTTTTTCTATATACCAAGTGTCATATCTTTCAAAAATAATAATAATAATAATAATAATAATAATAATAATAGTAATAATAACAAACATATATTTTGTTGCATTTAATTACCACTTTAATTTTTCTAAACAAATAAACATGTACAGCTATTAAGGCAAGGAGCACATTATGACTTATTAGAGACTTATTATTAGATCCCTACACAAGTATTCAATGACAATAGGGAAGCCTCAGGAATTCACTTGTGTTACCTATTTATTTGTTGACCTTATTCGCTAAAGAAGTACGAGTGTCCTTGTCCTAAAGTTCATGATTTGGTTTTCACATAAATATAGAGTTTGAAATTCCCAGCTAGATCACCTGGGTGCCTTATGTTCTAACCTTGGTTGACCTATAGTCACAATACAGTCACGTTATATATAAAAAAAAAGAGAGAGAAATAATACAGTTTGTCTTCACTGAGTAACCGGGCCTCTTGCCTACAAAGCAGCGAGTATTCGTGTAAAAAGGTGAAAATGACTGAAATAAGTGATTAGTCTGGCCTTGTGGCGTAGTCTGGTTCGAGTAATTAAGTCCGAGGGGTGTTTTACCTAATGTCTTGAGCCAACTGGATCAAGAGTCATTGACCCAAAGCTCGTTACATGGACCTTACTACAGCCTAATGGAGTTGGACTGTTGTAGTCACTGTTAAAAAAAAATAAATAAATAAAAAATTAAAATAAACATGAGTGGGTTAGTTAAACTAAAACCAAGTGACATGTGGATGACTGGTTTAACTCCATTGTTTTAGAACTCTGTGTACCTGGGATGTCTAGTTGGGATTGATAGCTTCATTTTTATATGTGAACCATTCTGGACAAATAACATGTGATATTCGGAAAATTTAGTGAATCAGGAGCTAACAAATGGTAGTTAACACTTGTGAATTTGAGTAGTGCACGTAGCACTCAAGCGGTACCCAATTATGGTGGAGGTATAGGTATTCTAAGACGTCACATTTACATTTGCCTTAAGAGTTGCTATGTTTTAAAGTATCTTTTAATTTAAAAACGATGTTTGTGGGTAACATCACTGCAAACCCTTACGAGACAACACTCGTCCCCTAGGATAACCTAGGGGTTTAACGGCTTGTTACACATGCTAAGTGCAATCGTAATGCTCTACGAAAATGAGTATTTATTTTAATTCATGCATATTAATAAAAATAAACAATAATTTTGCACCCTCATTTTATCATTTTTACACTAAATTGCTAGAGACTAGCAATAAGCTAGTTGGGGGGTGTAATGAGAGCACAAAAGTACAATCTTCATACCATTTTAATTAATATTATAGCTAATCTTTATTAATAAAATTAATTAATTAATGTTTTATTTATGTTTGAGTGCAAGTAATCCAAGAGACTCAAAAATGCTGAGTTTGAGCCCAACGCCCAGCAGCCCGAGCTCAACAAAGTACCCAACGTCTCAGCCTGCCCCAGCCATGTGTATCATGCGTTCAACGCCCATCAGCCTGAGTCGCCTCTGCGTTCCACGCTCCCCATCTCCGCGCGTGGCTTCTATCAGCAACGTTCGTGACCACATCCGTTCCCAAGCTCATTTGCAACGTTCAACACCCCAACGGCCATCCACGTGGTCTAGCAGAACTGTCCCAGTAGCAAAAGCATCCCAGTAAGTGGATCATCCCCAAGCCGAGTCCTCCATTTCATTTCCAGAAATTAAATCCAACTTGTTCCATGAGTCTTCTCAACTTCCAAACAGCTGCATGGCTTCCTGTCTCCCAAACTCCCAACTGGCTCTTTCTTTCATTCGTGAAGCAATGTTCCCAGCGAATAAATCCCAGCCGAGAAGTCTTCTCAACATCCCAACGGTCACATTTTCTTCCCATTCAGCTGATCCAACTCCCTCCAATCTCATCTTCCCAACCGACCATGGATCTCCTAAGCATCATGGCATCTCAAGCGTTGTGACATCAAACCTTCCGCATGGCTTCTTGTCTCCCAACCGGATCATTCCAAGCAACAGTGGAAGCATCCCAGCAGCCGAAGAGTCCCAAACCGTCCGCATTCAAGCCATCAGTCCGTATCGCCTCCACGTTCAACGCTCCCCATCCGTTCGGTTCGTCATAGCAGCGTTCCAGCTTCTTCAACATGCTATAAGATGGAGCCGAGCGAGCAAGGGAGGGGAGGCATCCAGGGAGGCCATTCGGGAAGAGGAGAAGGCCAGCACCGACGGAAGAGGAAGGAAGCTAACCGGGCGAGGGAGGGGAGAAGGGAAGGACGGAGACCAACCATCTGCATCTCCTCTTCTGATCTTCCCATCCGGTGGAGGAAAAGGATGAGGGAGGCCATTCGGGAAGGAGAGGAAGCCAGGGAACCATCGGAAGAGAGAAGAAAAAAAAGAAAGAAAATAGAGCCCTCTGTTTTCTTAAGAGAAGAAAGGAAAAAGAAAAAAAAGGAATTTATGCTTTATTTTATTTATTCTATGCTAATCCCTTTTATAAAAATGCTTGCATCTCATATGGATAGCTAAATCTTTTTTAGCTAAGGCTAGGGAAAAGCCTAGCATTTTCTTCATATATTTCCTTTAATCATCAATGGGATTTTAATGCTTTTGATTTGATTTATGGTGCAGTAAATCTATAGAAATTATTTCAAACTTATATATATTTTTTTGATTTGTTATTTCCCCCGGGTATAACAGATGCTTAGAAATCCCTGTAGTTTAAAATAAAATTACTGTAATGCCGCCCATAAAACTAAATCTATTTTATTAACGATTAATTGGTATTTTCACCGCTCCACTTTCCGGTTAGGTCTTTACTCAGATCTAACTAAGATAATAGGTGATTTTAAGAAATGCATGATTAAGTGCTAGGCTGAATCCTAATGCCTTAGTTATATTTTTGTCAATCCAAATCTTATTTAGCCTTTAGTTTTTGTTCACTGTCAAATTCCTATGGATTCGATCTCGGACTCACCGAGAATATTACTTTGCTACACCCTATACTTGGGGTATTCTACATTTAAGTTCCCTTTTAAAAAGAGCAAGATTAAAAGCATAGCAGATGACTTCACTCGGTACACATGGGTAATGTTTTTAGCACATAAAGATGAAACCTTTCCAGTCTTTCTAAAATTCTATAGGAAAGTCACAAATGAAAAGGGAACAATCATTATCTCAATAAGAAGTGATCATGGGACTGAATTCGAAAATCGTCTTTTTGAAAAATTTTCTGATGAAAACGGGATTAACCACACCTTCTCAGCTCCTAGAACACCTTAACAAAATGGGGTAGTAAAAAGAAAAAATAGAACTCTAGTAGATATGGCCCGTACTATGCTATGTGAGGGAAATCTTCCATGATATTTATGGGCTGAAGCAGTAAACACAGCATGCTATATTCTAAATAGAGTCTCCATCAGACCAATTCTTAAGAAAACTCCCTGTGAGCTTTGGAAAGGCAAAATACCAAATATTAGTCACTTTCATGAGTTTGGTTGTATATGCTACATACACAATGATGATAAAGACAATCTAGGAATGTTTGATACAAAATCAGATGATGGAATATTTCTAGGTTACTTATCAACCAGCAAGGCCTATAGGGTATTTAATAAAAGAATACTTGTTGTTGAGGAATCAGTATATGTAATTTTTTATGAGAATTTTAGTCATTCACTTAGGATGGATGAACCGAAGATGACATAGAAATTCTGGAAAATAAGACTGGCAGAATTACTCTTAA
This sequence comes from Phoenix dactylifera, assembly GCF_009389715.1. Taxonomy (NCBI): domain Eukaryota; kingdom Viridiplantae; phylum Streptophyta; class Magnoliopsida; order Arecales; family Arecaceae; genus Phoenix; species Phoenix dactylifera. The sequence goes on along the minus strand of NW_024067765.1, from coordinate 487,000 downwards.
AGATTCATCCAATACCAACAATAAAGAGGATGATGAACAAGCTGAGATTGAAGTAGTTGAAGAACTAGATCATAATCTACCTAAGGAGTGGAGATATGCAACTAGCCACCCTAAGGAACTAATCATAGGTGATCCAGCACATCAAATTAAGACAAGGGCATCTCTTAAAAATGCAAATAACTACTTAGCTTTTGTCTCACAAATTGAACCAAAGACCCTAGAAGAAGCAGAAGCAGATGCAAATTGGGTAAATGCAATGCAAGAAGAATTGAACTAGTTTACAAGAAACAATGTTTGGGAATTAATTGAAAGACCTAAGAATTATCCTATAATAGGTACAAAATGGGTTTTCAGAAATAAGTTAGATGAAAATGATACTGTTATAAGAAACAAGGCTAGGCTCGTAGCAAAGGGATATAATCAAGAAAAAGGAATTGACTTTAATGAAACCTTTGCTCCGGTAGCTAGATTAGAAGCCATTAGACTGTTACTTGCTTTTGCCACTTCTATGGACTTCAAACTTTATTAAATGGATGTCAAAAGTGCCTTTCTAAATGGGTATATAACTGAAGAGGTGTATGTAGAACAACCTCCAGGATTTGAAGATCATAAACACTCTAATCATGTGTTTAAACTTAATAAGGCATTCTATGAACTAAAACAAGCACCAAGAGCATGGTATGAAAGATTAAGTAAATTCTTATTGGAAAATAAATTCACTAGAGTACATGTTAATACTACTCTTTCTGAAAAGGAAAGATAAGGACATACTGATAGAACAAGTCTATGTTGATGACATTATATTTGGAGCTACCAACAACAGTTTATGTTAAGAATTTGCATAATTAATGCAAGGTGAATTTGAGATGAGCATGATGGGTGAACTGAATTTCTTCCTTGGTTACAAATCAAACAACTAAAGAATGGAATATTTATTAATCAAGCCAAATATATCAAAGAAATGTTAAGAAAATTTGGGCTGGAAACCAATAAATCCATAGGCACACCCATGAGTCCATCATGCAAATTAGACAAAGATGAAGCAGGCAAGAGTGTAGATCAAAAGCTCTATAGAGGCATAATTGGATCTCTTTTGTATCTTACAACAAATAGGCCAGATATTATGTTTAGTGTATGCATGTGTGCTAGATTTCAATCAAATCCAAGTGAGTCACACCTACTTGCAGTTAAAAGGATTTTTAAATATCTAGTTGGAACTCAACATATAGGGTTATGGTACTCTAAAGACTCTAGCTTGAAACTAATAGGATACACAGATGCTGACTTTGCAGGATGTAAATTAGATAAAAAAAGTACAAGCGATACATGTCAACTTCTAGGTGAAAACTTAATCTCATGGTTTAGTAAAAAGCAAAATTCGGTTGCATTATCAACGGCAGAAGCTGAATATATAGCAGCCGGAAGTAGTTGTGCTCAAATTTTATGATTAAACAATAATTAGAAGATTATGGGATCAAGCAAACAAAGATACCCATTAATTATGATAATACAAGTGCTATAAATTTATCTAAGAATCCAATTCAACACTCAAGGACTAAACATATTGAAATACGACATCATTTCTTAAGGGATCATGTCTCAAATGAAAACATATCACTTAATTTTGTGTGCACCGATGATCAATTAGCCGATATTCTTACAAAGCCCTTAAGTGAAGATAGATTTAGTACTCTTCGAAGAAAATTGGGAGTAATTGACCCCTTTCAATGATCATGTTTTCACTTTTCTAAAATCTATTCCTTCTTGATCTAACTCTCAATCAAAATGGCACATTCATGACTATTTTCCAAAATTAAAAATCAATCAAACCAATTTTAGATCCATTGGATTAAGCTTTATAGATGGTTTGAAGAAGGCCAGACCTTGAGCCGACTGATGAGAGTAAAGTGAAATTTTCATACTATCATAATTAATATTAGAGCTAATCTTTATTAATAAAATTGATTAATTAATGTTTTATTTGTGTTTGAGTGCAAGTAATTCAAAAGATCTAATAACGCTGGGTTTGAGCCTAATGCTCGGCAGCCCGAGCTCAACAAATTTCCCAATGTCCGCAGCATGGGAGCTTTGAAATTTTCCAACTTCTCAACTGTCCGTGACCTCCCAGAACATGCAACAGGATCAACATCCCATCTCCTCTGTTTAGCAACACCCCAACAGTTTTCTTCATCCCATCTACCGTGGCTCCCAACAAATAGAACACGCATCCGTGAGCAGCGTTCCAGCTTCTCCAATCCGGTGAAGGTGTCTATAAAAGGGGATTGAGCTTGCATCAGAAAAAAAGGAGGCCAGGGAGGAGAGAAGGACATGGAGCAAGGGGGAGAGACGACCAGGGGGATCTATCGGCATTTTTTCCCAGCCGGACGGAACAAATCAGGAGGAGGAGGCCGGATCCATCCAAGTCTGGGCGAGAGAGGAGAAGAAGCCAAGAAGGAGAAGCCACGATTCATCCGGCCGGGCCACGGAGGGGAGAAGGCAGCCGGGAGAGAAAACAGAGTGCCCTGTTTTCTGAACCAAAGAAAGAAAAAAAAAGGGATTTATGCTTTAATTTATTTATTCTATGCTAATCCCTTTTATAAAAATGCTTGCATCTCATATGGACAGCTAAATCTCTTTTAGCTAAGGCTAGGAAAAAGTCTAGCATTTTCTTCATGTATTTTCTTTAATCATCAATGGGATTTTAATGTTTTTGATTTGATTTATGGTGCAGTAGATTGATAGAAATTATTTCAAACTTATATATTTTCTTTGATTTGTTATTTCCTCCGGGTATAACAGATGCTTAGACATCCCTGTAGTTTAAAATAGAATTACTGTAATGCTGCCCATAAAACTAAATCTATTTTATTATGATTAATAGATGATTTTAAGAAAAGAACGATGAAGTGCTAGGCTGAATCCTAACGCCTTAGTTATATTTTTGTCAATCTGAATATTATTTAGCCTTTAGTTTTTGTTCATTGTCAAATCCCTGTGGATTCGATCTCGGACTCACCGAGAATATTACTTTGCTACACCCTATACTTGGGGTATTCTACATTTAATTTCTCTTTTAAAAAGAGCAAGATTAAAATCGTAGCACCGACTCGAGGAGAATTCGAGTCGACTCGCGTGCGAGTCATCTCTGATCAGTGCATGAGACGTCTCGAGGTCAGACTCACAGTGCCCTATTTTTGCCGAGCCGTCTCGAACTTTTGCAGGAGACGTCTCAAGGAAAATTAACGTAGTCGAGTCGTCTCGACCCTTGCGGGAGACATCTTGAGTTCAAATCGATGGTTCTTTTTCACAGCTGTGCTCATTTAAACCTCGAGTTAACTCACCGATAGGACACCCACTTGAACCGCACGCAAGCTGTTCATCTTCCGAACATTTTCTCAATCCCTCTCTCCTCGTACCCTAGCTCGCCACCATCTCTCTTCAATTCTAAAGAAAAACCTCAAGTTCCTCTCTGTCTCCACTAGTTCTTCGCACTAATGGTGTTGGAAATTATATTATAAATGTCAATCGTCGGCATATTGATGATTGAATTTTGTTAATGAATTGACAAATTAATAAAGTATTTTTTGTCATTATTCATCATTTTATATCTTCAAATGAACGCTTATATGATGAAGTCCTTAGGACTTATTAAAAATAAAGGAGGATTTATCTTCGAGTTCTTAAACCAGTTTGCGACTAAATGATATGTTGTTACATGGACGACAGCATTATCGAGATTAGGTCGTTGTGTGATATATACGTTGGTTGTCCTCTTAACCAAGAAGTGTGGAGACACTGGTATGCCACACAAGTGAAGTGTAGGAGTACATTTTACTGAACATGACCAATTTCGGAACACTTTACTGTCGAGAGATGTTCCGAGTGGATATGGGTATAAGTATCCCTCGGACCTGAGATCACCAAAGTGATTAGCAAGTAACTCACTGTACTTTGGTACCGGACTACCTGAATTTCTAATTCAGTGACAGAAGGTCACTGGGTGCAGTCAAGTACTTGCGTAGTCAGTTGTGAGTCAAGATGGAATTGACCCCTCCTGGAAGCAGATGATAATATCTTATGATTAATTTAGCAAAATCTTGGCCAGGATAATCCCAGTGAGGAGTCACGGGATATCTAAAGTTAATCATATAATGGATGTACTAATTATAGGATTGATAGTGCGCTCCAAGTCAGCCTGGCATTAGAAGTCAAAGGGATGAATTATACAGTAACCATAGTCCAGGGTTCTAGAATATTTGTTTCGCATATATTCGGCCTATCCAGATGTCAGGTACCATTGCTAGATGGTCACATCGATTAGTATAGGAAGTCGTTCCTGTACCACCGGCTTAGGTTCAAACTTATGAGGTCACACGCATAGAAGTTTCCTGATTGATCAAGAAGGCTGATGAAATTTCGACAGCTTGGATTGGAATCTCGAATTCTCAACGGTAATCCCCCGGATCCAATCTTCTTTTCAGAAGCCAAGGCCTGACATCTATTGTGGGGATCATCTTTTATCGGGAGACATGGCCTGGTGGTTTCTGGTCGAGACTCCTAATCAATAGGGCAGGCCTTTTGTTCTTCTTGGCATCTGTTATTTTGGCACAAGTTTTTTTGGTTCTTAAAAAGAAACAGTTTGAAAAGGTTCAATTGTATGAAATGAATTTCTAGGTCCAGAAATTCCTTAACATGTTGTTGGTAAAAAGCAACAAATTATTGTCGATCGATAATGATTAAGAATCATTCGGGGGTAATTTGGTCAATTTGATTGGCAAATTATCTTATAAAATAATTAAAGTAATTATTGGAGGATTAATTAGTAATTAAATTACTAATAAACTCAATTTGATTGAGTAATTGTGCTAGCATGAGCCAAATTAAATTGGATTCAACTTTGGGCTCAATTAGGATTTTGACCTGATTGGATTAGGTCAGAACCAAAAGGACTTAAGCTGATCAAATTAATTTTAAATTAATTTGTTCTTAATTGGATATTGACCTAATTAGATTAGGTCCAACACAAAGTAATTAATTCAATTTGATTGAGTATGGATGAGCCAAAATTGAATTGGATTCAATTTGAGCTCAATTAGGGCCTGACCTGATTAGATTGGGTTCAACCAAATTGCTTTGTTTTAATCCGGGTTTGACCAAATTTGATTAGGTGCAACCCAAGGGGATTAGGCTCAGATGATGTCGCAATTAGTGGTGACATGGAATTGGATTTCATGAATTTTAAATAAACCAAAAATTAATGCATGGTGCATGAACCCATTGCTTGACACTTGGCGACATTGCTTGGTGTTTGAATTTAAATTCAAACATTAAGCAATGTGTTAAATGATTTTAATCACTCAAACCATCAGCCAAGGTGGCGTTTGAGTTTTTGAATGGATTAAATTCGAATTTCAAGAGGTGAGTTCGAAAATATGAAGTCTTTTGCCTTGCCGCATGGAATTCTGCATTACTCCCCCCTTGCGCATGTGTTTAAAGTTTGAATTTAAATCAGATTTGGTTGAGATCTGATTTGGGTTGTTCCTATTCCATTGCATGCGCCAACTAGAGGAGGATTTTAGAAGCTAATTTTTAAATTTTGAATAAAATTCGAAGGCCATTAAAAGGGGTCAAAAATGGGCGCCGGCTACACATTGCATTGCAGCCTTCTTCCTCACATGCCTCCTTCTCCTCTTCCTTCTCCATTTTAGCTAAGTTTCTCAGGATGAATATCTGGAAGATTCAAGATCAGATCTGAGTCTACTTTTTCTACAAACCTCATCTCTATCAGCTTCAAGATGATTGATCAAGAGTTGATTGAATCCCGGCGAGCAGATTTCAACCTTCAAGTGTTCTGCAACTGCTAGCACTGTTGCGGAAAAAGATCCTTCAGGGCTTCGCGTGTACTTCTCGTAGAGGCCATTCGTGTGCATGGCTGTAAAGTCAAGGATCAAATCCATAACTTTCATCCATCATAAAAGGTATTAATCTAGCATTAATCATTTATTATGGTGTCAAGGTCTAGGTCCGATTCCTCGAGGTTTTACCCTCTTTTGGGGCTCCTCACGGAGATATCTCCAGAATCCATTCGATGAATATTCGGAGATTAATTGGAATAGAGTTCTTAAGTTTCAGATCTGATAGTTAATCATGCATAAAAGTTTTAGCATAATTGTTTGAACGATTTCGGCATAATCCTATGTGTTCTTAAGGTGCTGATTTCTATATTTGATCTTATAAGCATGCATGAATTAAATTATTTGATTCATTTTTTTGCTGCATTTTTAAAACTTAAAAAGAACTATGCATGGCTTGATCTCCCTTGTGAAGGGGTACGTAGGCAACCTGATAAGATTCAGCCATGATTTTCAAAAAAAAAAACAGCATGCTTAACACCGAAGAACCTAGGATTAACTTTCAAATGGGACCTAGGAAGAGGCTCGCATTCCGAAGGAAGAGATCCAAAGAAACAGTTCAAGAGGAAGCAAGATCCACTCGGAGAAGAACCGGCTCGACAGAACCCATAGTTCCAATCTCACCTTCGACAACGGCCGAAAGAATTGCAACCAAAGGTAGGAGGATTGACTTTGAGTTTCTGGCAAGGGAAAGATTTACAATAGGAGAAAAATTGAAAGCCTTTGGTTGGGACTACATGTGCTCATTAGATTTACCCATCTATCCTGACCTTGTTAGAAGTTTTTACCGATCCTTGAAGGCTGATACCCAGACAGGAACTTTGACTTGCACTGTTAGAGAAATCAACATTATATTAACCGAGCAACTGTTTGCTCAAATTCTGAAGATGCCGAATGAAGGACTCTCTCCTACAAGACCTGGTAATAGAGTGGGTGCACTAAAAGCTATTCTAGGAAAGAATGACATCGGTCCTGTAGAGAACATTACAGCAATCCAACTACCTGTAGAGATGAAGCTACTCCACAGTATTTTAGCAAGGATTCTGTTCCCTAGAATAGGACGTTTTGAGAGGTTAACCGAAAGAGATATTGTGGTTATGTACTCTGTGATAAAGGACATTCCGTTAAATTTATCAAGAATGATGATGATCTACACGAGAGAGGCGGCCACAAAGATCAGACTAAGTTTACCCTATGGGATGGTTCTCACCTTGTTGTTTAGAGCTTTTGAGGTTGCTATTCTTGAAAATGAGCCACAGATAGTACTCCACAATGCTGAGGTATATAATGAAAAATCTTTGCACAGAATGGGCTTCAGTAAGATAAAGAGAAAATGGCAACGAAAATGTTCTAGATACTTGGAAGAAGGTGAGTCTAGCCAAGCACCAGCACAGACTGCACCTCTCTATAGCTCGTCTTCTAAATCATTTGGACAGCTTGCAAAATCTCCCAAGGGTTTGGATGATGATCAAATGAAGAGAATGGCCAAAATGGTTGCAGATGAAGTGAGTGCCAAACTCACCGAAAAGATAACATAGGGTATTTAGAGGATTGAGACAATAGAAGCCAGACTCCAGCACCTTGAAACAGAAGTTGAAAGGATTGCTAATTGTTTAGGGCGACAACCAGCAACATCATCCTCCAGAGGTCGTGCTTCGAGAGGGAGAGCCGGCAGGCCTTTGAGACCCCCACAGCATACGCAAATTGCCTCCTGTACTAGATGCCTTAGGCATTTTCCTAGAGGTCCTCCTTCTAAGGCTAGTAGTCCTGAACATATTACCTCAGATGACAAGTAGGATTACTGGTATGCTGGCTGCTTGAACTAGTAATGCATACTTTCTTTTTTTTCTCCTTCTCCACAAGTGTTGTATCTTTTGAACCTTCTCGTACATCTCAAATGTATACATTTTTTTGATGAAATGAAATGCTCCATTTCTTATCAGTCTTTCATAATTGTTGCTCTCCTCTATTATATTTTTGCTGATGACAAAAAGGGGGAGAAGAGTTAGGACAGCAAGGACTAAGTAAAATTGGTAAAGAATGCACAAGTTTAGGGGGAGCCAAGTGAATTAAAATGCACTAATCTAGGGGGAGCTAAGTAAATGATGTTTGCAAAAAATGAGGACTCACATGTTTACACTAATTCACTAATTCATCAATGTAAGGACTCACAATGGCTAAACAATAAAATTTACATACAATTCCAAGTGACAGGGGGAGCATTATAATATTAAAGTTTATTGCTCACACCTTTAATATCTTGGATAAAAAATGAGCATACATTCCTGATTGAATTTACTTATGCAATTTATACCTGGTTGAAAACACTCAATGTTTTGTCATCATCAAAAAGGAGGAGATTGCTGAGTAATTGATCAATTCCTAACTTGGTTTTGATGTGCCAAAACATTATGAGTGCATTCCTTGTTGAACTAACATTTTTAAATAAGTATCTTCAGGATAACGACGCTACAACCTCAAAAGGATAACTTAGAAATGGTTCATGGATCTTAGAAACAAGCGTTGAAACCATTCAAGCATTTTTCAGAGTTTGAGTCGACTTCCAGGAAGTTCGAGTCGACTCCGGCACAAGTATAGGATATTGGCACACATTCGAGCCGTCTCCAGAAAGCACGAGTCGACTCTCTCAGAAAGACAGAAAGAAGTAATCTCGATCGCAAAGCGCGAGTTGACTCAAGTCAAGCGCGAGCCGTCTCCCATTCTTCAAATAAAGCACGAGACGACTCCCGACAGTCACGAGACGACTCTCTCAGAAAGACAGAAAGAGTATTTCAAGCTGCACAGCGCGAGTCGACTCGAGTCAAGCGCGAGTAGTCTCCTATCGCGTGGACGAAGCACGAGTCGCCTCTTCACTAAGTACGAGACGTCTCTCTCAGACAAAGATAGAAAGTTTGTTTTCAACGGACAAAGATGCGAGACGACTCCCGAACCACGTGAGCCGACTCCAACAAAAATTGATCGATAACCCGACAGAAGGATTTCCAGCAAGAGCCGACCCCAAACTCATACGAGACGTCTCCCACTTTGGTCGAGCCGACTCCTGGATGGGCGAGACGTCTCCAGCTTGAACGGACCTTTTTGTCAGTAATGACAGGCGCGACAGAACGGCTAGTTTTTGCATATAATGGCTAGTTTTTTCAAAACTAAGCTATAAAATGATCCATTCAAAGTGAAGCAAAAAAAGAACAAAAAATCCAAACAGAGAGGAAAAGCAAATCAGTTTGAAACAAAGGCTCAAAGGATATTCAAAGAAAAATCAGGAGAAAGCAAGTCTTCATCAAGAATCCATTCTTTCTCCACACTAGAGCCATAATAGAAGGATCCTACATTACTGGTTGATCTGGGAAAGGATCCAGAAGAGGAGAAGCAACATCTCGATCGGCTAAAATCATCTGAGAAGCTACTCTTTTTCTTACTCATTTAAACTATTTTTATCTGCTTTTTTAGAAGCTTGTACTCATACATTCATTCTCTTATTTGAGTGCCTGATTCAATCAAGGGATTGAATCAGAAGGGGATAGGTTCTAGTTGGTAATCCGGGAAAACCAACTGGGTTGGATTGTGAGCCCGTGAAAACAGTCGGATTGGTTCTAGTTGGTAAGCCTATGAAAACCAAGCGAGTTTGTTGTGATCTCGTAGAAACAACAAATTAGGTTGTGAGCTTGCAAAACAACTGTGCTGTAATTCTAGAATTATAGTGAAAATCTCAAGTGGAACTTGGGGAGTGGACGTAGGAGCAAGGGTAGCTCCAAACCACTATAAATTCTGTGTCTTTGTGCTTTGTCCTTCTATTGTCTCAAGTGTATTCATATCGTTAACTAACACATTAGATAAATCACAAATTGAATTTTCTCATTTTTAATTAAGCACCCCCCCCCCCCCCCGGCTGCCTACTGGGTAACAATTTCTTATCTAGTCAATAATTCCATCCGACGATTGTGATGGAAATGGTCACGTGCTATGACATGATATATTGTAGAAGCGGATGTGGCAGAAAAGTTGCTGATGTGGAAAAAGTTGTCCTAAACTCTTTCTCCCCCTTTCTCCCTCTAGAGTTTTTGCTTCCCATTTCAGTGACTGGAGGAGACCAGCGATAGACATCACGTGAGGCATTGATCTAAAGCTCATTTGAAAAATGTGGCATGTAGAAGAGTTGGAAGGTGTTACGTAGCATGGACTCAACAAAAAGCTATAAAAATTTAGGGCAATGTAAGTGCGACTTTATACCTAAAATATGGATTTCATGGACCAATAACAACCCTAGATAAAGGTTTAGGGATTTTGCAAACTATCAAGTGAGTGTGATCAGTCTTATACCTAAAATGTATGTTGTTTGATTAGGATCTTTGTGGGTAATTATTGTTGTTGCAGAAGAATATATGTTGTAGATACTTCACATGGGTTGATCCTAAGATAAAGGATCGAGCAAAAGCAGCTCTTTTTGAAAAGAGGGATGAAGCTAGAGATTTGAAAGCTGAGTGAGAAGATTATCTACAATTTATGGTTTAAAAGAACATATGCCAGAACTGGAAGGTGAGGCAATCAGCTTGTTAGAATAGGCAGATGTTTTAAAAAGAGAAGCTACTGGCATCCCAATGGATGCAGCAAGGGTGAAAACTAAATGTGCTGGGTTGAGGAGGGAGTTTGCAAAGGGTGCTGCTAGGGATAAGTTATGTATGATTGGAAGGATGCTTTCATGAAATGTGCTAGCAATTGTGCTTATGATTTGTGTGAAGAAGATACCTGTGATTATGTTATAATTTTGAAAGTCAGCTATGTAAAAGGTTTTTTAAATTTGAAAGAACGGTTATGAAACCTTTAACATCTTATTTAAACTATTCTTTAAATGAGTCGTCCGTTGAAGAAAGGTTTTTAAATTTGAAAGAATGGTTATGAAACCTTTAACATCTCATTTAAACTATTCCTTAAATGAGTCATCCGTTGAAGAAAAGTTTTTTAAATTTGAAAGAACAGTTAAGAAACCTTTAACGTTTCATTTAAAGATGTCTTGAATAGGCAAACGTTGCAGACCAACGTTTCTCTAGGTGAAGCCTATAGAAGGCCACATTAAGAGGGAGAGAATAAGATATTCTCTCATTTTCTAATTTCTATTTCAAAAGCTTTGTTTTTCATACTATCGTGTACGAGCATACAGAATAGTCCTTGCTGAGTTCAAGAGAATTTGTAGTACTGTACACGTCTGCAAATTCAATAGTCCGTTGTATTTTAAGAAGGGATCGCCATAATCCGATGCACATAAGGAGGCGAATCTCTTTCAAAAATAGTGAACACTCCTCGAACCAACCTACAGGTACTATTTAACTTATTTATTTTTATTGTGGATCGAAAGGAAACAATGTCGAAGAGGTATGCTTCGAAACTGGTTGTTTAGTGAAATTAAATTATTTGTGGATTATTTGAGTTCTTTTGATGTGATTATTCCAATAAGCTATGTAATGAATCTTTTACAATCAACTTTGTAATGAATGTTTTGTAATCAACTTTATATGTAATGTAATAGTTTGACACATTTTTACAGAGAGTTATATCATCTGTAATGAATGTATAGATATTGATTTTGGTTGAAAGTTGAAACTTCATGCATAGAGAACTTTATTGAAATGTTATTACATATAAAGTTTTTGGCCAAAACTTTTTGGCTACATCACATGTAATGTTATTATAGAGAACTTTATATATAATAAAAAGCTGAATTATATGTACACGATGAGAATGTCCCTCGATCCTCCTTGCTTCTCATCACTTGATTTTGTCGGCACAAGCTATGTCTTAGATTCTTGTTCTCACCAATTCAGAATAACTTGGGAAGATTGTGACTTCAGTAGCTCAAACCAAACAACTCAACATGGAAAGCTTTGGTGGGTGCCTCTAGGATGTAGTTCATATCTAGAAATATTCTTGGCGAGCAAGTTAACACTTAAGAAATTAGAAAGCTAAGCTGAAAAGCTAGTCAAACATGGAGACTAAGGAGAGTTCAAAGGAGTCCATGGCAGTTCAAACTTTAGAACTGGAGCATTGAAACTTTGAGATTTTGGCCAAAAGTTAAGTGAAATTGAGCTCAGTTTCTGAGCTCCATTTCAGAACTGAAACATGAAACTGAGCACAATTTCAAAGCTCTGAGATATTGAAACTAAGCTCAGTTTCAGAGCTCTGAAACTTTGAGATTGAGCTCCATTTCAAAGATCTGAAATAGATTGAGCTTAGTTGCAGAGCTCCGAAATATTAAAATCAAGATCAATTTCAGAGCTTTGAAACTTTGAGACTCGGCTCTAAAACTCAATGGTAAAGTATGAGCTCAATTGAAACTTTGAGAGAGCTCAGTTCGGAGCTCTGAAACATTGAATCAAAGCTCAATTTCAAAACTCAAACATTGAACCAGAGATCAATTTCAGAGCTTTGAAATATTGAAACCGGGCTTAGTTTCAGAGCTCTGAAACTTTGAGACCGAGCTCAATTTCAGAGCTCTAAAACTTTGAGATCAAGCTCTAATACTCAATGGAAAAGTATGAGCTCAATTAAAACTTTGAGAGAGGTTTAAAATTCAATCAAAAATTATGAACTCAATTGAAACTTTGAGACTAAGCTCTAAAGCTCAGTTTCATGCTGTTGCTGCCTAACGATATGAGCTCAATTGAAAACTCGTTGAAGAATAAGCTGAACTCGATTGAACAACAAATTGAAGTCAATTGATAACTCATTAAACTCATAAACAGTGTGAGCTCTAAAACTTCAATGCTGCTTCTATCTAATAGTATCAACAGTAAATTGAACTTTTAAAACTCGTTCTTCCATTGAAGTTATAAAACAAAGTACATACAAGTGTTTAACAATGAATTTATAATACACATTGACAACGGTGTCTAACAAAGTGTAGACAAATTATAAAACATTCATTGACAGCAATGTTTCACAGTCTTTCCTTGAACTTATAATACACTGTTTAACACACTTCTCGAAAACAAACATAGGAAACTAACACCCATTGACATGGAACTTAGCATCTATGGATAAAACAAAACAACATCCACCGACAGCATATTGTTTCAGCAACTGTTCCTAAGGTTGGTCCCCCTAAGACTATCCAACACATTGATCCTACAGGCTGGCCCCCCTAACACTGCTTTCCTGAGTTTCCAACTGAAAAGAAATAGACTGATTAGATCGACCAATGACCATGTTCCTTCTGGAATCTAAATGAGCTCTCAGTGAACCCTTTGTACCATGGCTTTCACCTTCCCCTCTCAAATTCCTCACCTTGCCTGATCCCTGTGAGAATGTGCACGTGTCAATATCTGAATTTAGGTGAGAGATATAAATAAATAGATATGAATCTTACCATAAAAAATCTTTCCTTGGTATTAGGTGACGCATAGAGACTATATTCCTCTAGTAACCTTTCCTACCTTGGCCTTTTTTGGGTTTTACTGGATGATGCAAAAATAAAATTGTTCTCCCAAGTGCAGGAGAATCGCACAAGTAGTAAATTCTCGGGAGTCCGAGGTCAAATCCTCAGGGAACGAAATATATATGAGATTATTTAATATAATTTTAGATTAATTAATTCAATAAATTTGTGGATTAAAATTATGTTTTGATTTTCAGAAATTAAAATCGGAGAACAATATAGCAATAAACAAAGTTTAATAAAATAAAGATGGTAGGGATCTGGAATCCCCCTTGACGATATTGCATCCAAGAAATAAACTCTATGGTTCTTGATTAAAAATGAATGGTAGGATAGATCTAATCATGGTATATGTTTTATGAACATATGAACTCAATTTCTAAGCATTCGTCGTGCTTTCTACGTCTACGACGAATCAAATACTAAAGCAATCCATATATCAATAATCATAATCCATTAAAGAACTATCTACGAAGTAACTATGCATGGATCAAAAACATATCAGTAAATATAATTCATTCAAGGCAAAAGTTTAGAGTTTACTTCAAAGAGCAATACATCAAAGGTTCCTCCATCTCCCTCCCTAAGAAATCAGCCCTCCATAATCATAAAAGAAAACTCCCTTTTTTTTCTTTTCTTTTTTCTATTCTTTTTGGAAACAGAGCATGCTCTGTTTCCCTTTCTTCTTTCTTTTCTTTGAATAACAGGACTCTCCTCTGTTTTTTTCTTTGAACCCGAGAGAGCTACCTTCTTCCCCCGCTGAGAGAGACTCATATATCCCGTGAGAACCCTCCAGCTTGCACGGGAATAGGCGCGGACGGCTGGGATTTGGAAGGGGAAGCGAGAGATTCGCACGCGGTGGAGACACGTCGGCTGGATGAGGCTGTGGATGCGGGAGAATCGGATGCGGAAACGAACGGGAAGAGCATCCTTAGCCAGCCGCAAGATCCCGGACGCGGATCACCTGGACGCAGAATGACTGAGAGAGGCTGGATCGCACGCGGACGCTGGGAGCTGATGTGGCTGGAACTCGGATGATTGCAAATTCGGGAGGCTGCAGTGGCCTAGAGGATCCGATCGTGGATGGATCGCGATCTCTTCCCCGCTGGAATCGCGGACTCGGATGATGCGCTGGTGGGGAGAAAGATCCGGGAGCGTGTGATCTTGCTGTGACGCTGGAATGGAGATGCTCGGGATCGGAAGGAGGTTTGGAGCTGGGATCACGGTTGCTGGGAACTCGGGGGAGCTGGTTCACAGACGTGGCATGCTGGGAAGCGCGGACGAGATCTGAGATCACGGACGCGGGGAATTTGCACGCGGACGCGGAATGTCTGGGATCTGGGACTCGTGGAAGAAGCTGAACCATGCTGGGACTCGGCTGCTTGGATGCGTGGGTGATGAACTTGGACGGAAAAAAGGAAGGCTCGTGGACGTTGTGATATGGGCTCGGCTGAAGCACGGATGTGTGCAGGATTCCTTCAAATGGTCTTAGTCGAAATGGGGAGGACATGCTGCTGCTTGATGTGGCTGCGCCTAGCCGGCTAATGCTCCTTCTAGTGTGCAACTGGGACTGACCTTATGTGGTTGACTAGTCACCTACTATGATGCATTTTTTTGAACCCAATGTGCATTTTAACTTTGATTTCCGATCACCTGCACCCCACAAAAATATAATATTAATGCAGCACTTCTATCATTATTTGTTAGTAATAATACTAATTTAAGTGATGTGTAGATCGCACTTTTGTGCTCTCATCACACTCCCCAACTAGCTTATTGCTAGTCTCTAGCAATTCAGAGTAAACAATAACATGAGAGTACAAAAAAGTGTTGGTTGATCCTTTGATGTTTTATTAGAACTAATTGCATAAAATTAAGATAAGTACTCACTTTCGTAGGAATCACGATTGCACTTAGCACGTGCAACAAGCCGTTAAACCCCTAGGTTACCCTAGTGGACGAGTGTTGTCTCGTGAGGGTTTTCAGGGATGCTACCCACAAACATCATAAATTATATGACATGAGATTCTAAAAAAAATATGAAATAAATCTTAAGCTAATACACATGTAATTAATTGATATATATTTTCAAGCATGGCAACTGTCAAAGCAAGAAAATATAAAAGTGTAGTGTGCATCAAATCGCATGACTTTCTCAAAGTACCAATACCTCCACCACAATCGGGCACCGCCTGAGTTTTAGGTGTACTACTCAAGTTCACAAATATTTTCTACAATTTGTTAGAACCTGATCCATCAAATTTTTAGAATATCACATGTTGTCTAAATTTGTCAAGAATGGTTCGCATGTAAAGAAAGAGTTATCAATCTCAACTAAACAACCCGAATACACAGAGGTCCAATACAATGGAGTCAAACCAGCCATTACCACATGTCACTAGGTTCAGCCTAACCAACTCATTCATGCTTATTTTTTTTTTTTTCAATACACATGACAACTACAGCTATCCAACCCCATTAGGCTCTAGTAAGGTCCATGTAGCGAGCTTTCAGTCAATGACTCCCGATCCAGTTGGCTCAAGACATTAGGTGAAACACCCCTCGGACTTAATTACTCGAACCGGACTACGCCACGAGGCCAGACTTGTCATCATAAGTATTTATTTATTTATTTATTTATTTATTTTTGAATAATAATTATGCAAAAAAAGAGATGGTAGACTGAACCATAGAAATATTTTTATTATATATGTGACTGCATCGTGACTATAGGTCAACCAAGGTCGGATCATAAGGCACCTAAGTAATCTAATCGGGATATTCAACCTCTATCTTTATGTGAAAACCAAATCCTGAACCTTATGGTACGAACAAGGATACTCATACTTCTTTTATGGATAAGGCTAACAAAAATGCAGTTAACAAATATGAACTCCTGAGGCCTTCCTATTGTCATTAAATACACGTGTGGGGATCTAATAATAGGTCTCTGATCAGTCATAGTATGCATGTGTTCCTTGCCTTAATAGTTGCACATACTCAATATCAAAATACATGTGCATTTGCTCAGAAAAGAAAGTAATAGAATAAATCAAATGCAAAAACAAGTTTTTTTTTTTTTTGATCAAAATATTTCCCTGCCCCCAACTTAAACATTGCATTGTCCTCAATGTAAAAAAAATGCAAGAAAATTATATATGAGAGACAATAGAGAAAATAATAGAGAGAAGAAGAATATCTTGAGCTGTTGATTTTCAGAAAAGAAGACCTACAAAATAAGAAGAAAACTAGAAATAAAAGAAAAAATTTAATTCTAACTAATATACACATACCTTGGCCGTCTGCTCAGTCATAAGAAGGCTCCTCCGAGGGAAAGGAGTCCTCTTTATCTGCAAAATTCTCAAGAAAAGGTTTTAATCTTTGTCCATTTACCTTAAAAATTGTGCCATCCTGTGGATTTTCAATTTCAACTGTCCCGTGTGGAAAAACAGTTTTTACAATGAAAGGACCTGTCCATCTTGATCGTAACTTTCCAGGAAACAGATGTAAGCGGGAGTCATAACAAAGAACTTTTTGTGCAGGTTCAAAAGATTTTCTTAGAATTAATTTATCATGCCTAATTTTCATTCGTTCTTTACAAAGTCTAGCATTGTCATACGCATCCCGTCGAATTTCATTCAACTCACTTAGTTGTATTTTTTGGCTAAACCAGCATCTGACAGTTCAAAGTTTAATTTTCTAATGGCCCAATACGATTTATGCTCTATTTCAACAGGTAGATGACATGCTTTTCCATAGACTAGCCGATACGGAGACATACCAAGAATAGTTTTATAAGCAGTACGGTAAGCCCACAATGCGTCAGAAAGTTTTAAAGACTAGTCTTTGCGTGATGGATTCACCGTTTTCTCTAAAATTCGTTTAATCTCCCGATTGGCTAACTCTACTTGGCCACTAGTCTGCGGGTGATAAGGAGTTGCAATTCTATGAGTGATACCGTACTTTCGTAATAGGATCTCAAAAGGCTTATTACAGAAATGTTTTCCCCCATCACTAATTATAACCTTGGGCATCCCAAATCGTGAAAAAATATTTTCTTTCAGAAATTTCAAAACAGGTTTGTGATCATTAGTTCTACAGGCAACAGCTTCTACCCATTTTGACACATACTCAACACCAACTAAAATATACTCATATCCAAAAGACGGTGAAAATGGGCCCATAAAATCAATGCCCCACATGTCAAAAATTTCAATAGCAGTAATGGGCTGAAGAGGCATCATTTGCCTACGAGTTAGACTTCCAATACGTTGACATGGGTCACATGTCCTACAGAACTCGTGGGCATCTTTAAATAGTGTAGGCCAATAAAAACCACATTGTAACACCTTAGCTGCCGTTTTCTTAGATGCAAAGTGTCCTCCGCAAGCACTGGCATGACAAAAAGAGAGTACACTTTGTATCTCATGATCCGGAATGCATCTTCTAAAGATTTGATCATTGCAATACTTGAACAAATAGGGGGCATCATAATAATAACTTCTTACTTCACGTAAGAAATTATTCTTATCATTCGATCCCCAATGCTCCGGCATCCGGTTCGTGACAAAAAAGTTTACAATATCAGCATACCATGGCATAATAGAAAGTGTAAACAATTGCTCTTCAGGGAACGAGTCCTTGATGGGCAACTGTGGCACCAAATCATGAAGAACTAGCCGTGATAAATGGTCAGCAACCACATTCTCTACTTCCTTTTTATCTTTGATAGTGATGTCAAATTCTTGGAGTAGAAGTATCCATCGTATTAAGCGTGGTTTGGCCTCTTTCTTATCCAGTAAATATTTTAGCGCTGCATGATCCGTGAAGATAACAATAGGAGCACCAAGGATATAAGAGCAAAATTTGTCTAATGCAAATACTACTGCAAGCAATTCCTTCTCGGTGGTGGTGTAATTTATTTGAGCATCGTTTAAGGCTTTGCTTGCATAGTAAATGACATATGGCTTATTATCCTTGCGTTGTCCTAGGACAGCTCCTATCGCATAGTCGCTAGCATCGCACATGATCTCAAAAGGTAATGACCAATCGGGTGGTCGCACGATGGGTGCAGTGCTAAGCATAGACTTCAACTTTTCAAATGCCTCTTGGCAGGTTTCGGTCCAATTGAACGGTGTATCAAGGGATAGGAGGTTACATAATGGTCGAGCTATGACACTAAAGTTCTTGATGAACCTCCTATAAAATCCGGCATGACCCAAAAATGATCTAACATCTCTAACCGTCTTGGGTGCAGGTAGCTTGGCGATTAGGTCAATCTTAGCTCTATTAACTTCCATGTCCTTCGATGAAACAATATATCCTAGGACAATTCCCTTTGGCACCATGAAGTGGCATTTCTCCCAATTCAGTATCAGATTCTTTTCCATGCATCGAGCTAAGACTGCTTGTAAATGTGACCGGCAATCATCAAATGAATCGCCAAAAATAGAGAAATCATTTCTCGTTCATTTCTTCAAAAATGCTAAGCATACACCTTTGGAATGTTGCAGATGCATTACACAACCCGAATGGCATCCGACGGAAAGCGAATGTGCCAAAAGGACAAGTGAAGGTAGTCTTCTCTTGATCCTCAGGTGAAATTTCGATTTAGTAGTACCCGAAATAGCCATCGAGAAAACAATAGAATTTGTGTCCTGCAACTCTTTCCAAAACTTGGTCTAGGAAGGGTAGGGAAAAGTGATCTTTCCTAGTGACCAAATTCAATTTTCGGTAGTCAACACACATGCGCCAACTCGTCGGAACACGAGTTGGAACTAGTTCACCCTGATCATTTTTTACTACCGTCAGACCTGCTTTCTTGGGTACGACTTGAGTAGGACTCACCCACTTGCTATCGGAAATTGGGTAAATAATACCCACGTCAAGCAACTTGAGGACTTCTGCTTTAACCACATCTCTCATTGTAGGATTCAACCTGCGTTGCATTTGCCTTGTGGTTTTGGCATTGTCCTCCAAATATATCCGGTGCGTGCAAATTAAAGGGCTAATCCCCTTCAAGTCGGCAATAGACCATCCTAAAGCTCCCTTATGATTCTTTAGAACACCAAGTAATTTTCTTTCTTGGGCATGATCCAGATCAGATGAGATGATTATAGGAAATGTGTCATCGGATCCAAGAAAGGCATACTTGAGTTCCTTCGGTAAAGGTTTCAACTCGAGCTTAGGTGTTTGTTCATGGGATGGTACTATCTTTGCTTTTCGAGGTGGCAACTGTTCAAATTCCTCTATTTGCGGTCTCCACCCATTGACCATCATAACATCCGAATTATCTAAACCAGGTGGGACCACATCATTAGCAGTACTTTCAGAACACCAATCTATTAAACCATTGTCGGGCGATTCAGTAAATGTTTCTTTTAATAAATATTCTTCCGTAATGGTTTCAACCCATTCAACTTCTTTGCTTTCTTCATGATCACTGGGTTGTTTACCTATACTAAAGACGTTCAGTTCCAAGGTCATGTTGCCAAAAGAAAGCTTCATGACACCATTCCTACAATTGATCAAAGCATTAGAAGTTGCAAGGAATGGACGTCCTAAGATGACCGGAATCTGAGATGGTGAATTGAAAGCCGGATGTGTGTCCAGTACGATAAAGTCAACAGGAAAATAGAACTTGTCTATTTGGACCAACACATCTTCAATAATCCCTCTAGGGACCTTCACTGACCTGTCAGCTAATTGTAAGGTCACAGTTGTTGGCTTCAACTCACCCAAACCGAGTTGCTCATATACCGTATATGGCAACAAGTTCACACTCGCTCCTAAATCTAGCAATGCTCGCTCAATCCTAAAATTGCCAATGATGCACGAGATAGTTGGGCAACCTGGATCCTTATATTTAGGAAGAATGTTATGCTGTAAAATTGCACTCACATTTTTAGCCAGAAATGCCTTCTTCTTGACATTTAAACGACGCTTGACAGTGCACAAATCTTTTAAAAATTTTGCATAGCAAGGCACTTGTTTGATTGCATCAAAAAGAGGTACATTGATTTTTACTTGCTTAAAAAGCTCAAGAATTTCAGAGTTTGGTTCAAGCTTTTGCAAGGGCTTTAATCTTTGTGGAAATGGTACAGGAAAAGGACATTCAATTTTTTCAGTAGATGTTGGTGCTTCAGTTTCTTCATTATTCTTTTCTTTTGTCTTGGGAGGGTCAGAATCAGGTATGACTTGTATTTGTTCTGGGACTGGTCGGTCAATAATCTTTCCACTTCGCAAAGTTATTATACTCTTTGCTTGTTCTTTATGCGAAGTTGAAGATGATGCATTGCTACCGCCGTAGACTTGAGGGTTAGGTTGTGGTTGAGCTGGTAGCTTACCCTTCTCTTGAGCACTTAAAGCAGTGGTCAGCGTTGTCAGTTGATTTCTTAATTCATCATTGATTTTAGCTTGGCCTTGCATGAAAGATTGCAAAGTTTCTTCGAGACTGGATTTTTGAGGGGGTGCGTGTGCATAATGAGGTTGCGGAGGTGGAGGAGTTGGGTTATATACTTGTTGAGGTTGGTCATTCCTCCACCTGAAATTTGGATGGTTCTTCCATCCAGGATTGTAAGTACCCGAAAAAGGATTATTGAAAGATTTTTGATAGGTATTCATAACATTGGCTTGATCGTGCAAAACTTCCTTGAATGCGGGTATTGTGGGGCAATCAGTGATGAGATGGCCAGGCATCTCGCAAATCCTACAACACTCGCTGTTATGTTCTACGGTCTTGACGGGTTCAATCCTTCTAAGTTCAATTTCCTCTACCTTCCTAGTAAGGGCTGCCATTTTAGCCTGAATATCATCCTGAGTACTAAGGTTATAAAGGCCCCCGTGTGGAATGCTAGTAGGCTTAGGCAAAGGTTTATTCACTCTATCCCCTGTATCCCATAATTGTGCAGTCTCCGCGAGAGAGTCTAAATAGTTCCATGCCTCATCGGGTTGCTTTTCTAAAAATAGATCATTGCACATAGTCTCTATAAATTGTTTTAACTGTGGAGACAACTCTTCGTAAAAGAAACTAATGGTTCTCCATGTTTCAAACCCATGATGAGGACAAGAGAGAAGCAAATCTTTAAATCTCTCCCAGCTTTCATAAAATGTTTCATGGTCTTTTTGTTGGAAGTTACTAATGTGCCGTTTCAAAAAGTTAGTCCTTTGTGCGGGAAAGAATTTTTTCAAGAATTCTCTTTGCATATCATGCCATGTTCCTAGCGATCTAGGTCTTAAGGAGTTCAGCCATGTTTTGGCTTTATCCTTTAAGGAAAAAGGGAACAAGGTCAATTTAAGGACATCTTCCGATACATTTGGCACTCTAAATGTGATGCTAATTTCTTCAAAATTCTTAAGGTGAAGATAAGGGTTCTCGGATTCCATTCCATGATACTTTGGCAGCAATTGAATTACTCCTGGTTTGATTTCAAAGTGTCCTACATTTTCAGGAATAATCATGCAGGAAGGTTGACTAGTCCTAGTGGGATGTAAGTATTGTCGAAGTGTCATAACTGAGGGTCTACCTTCATCACCATGGTGACTTCCAACATCATCAG
Organism: Phoenix dactylifera; assembly: GCF_009389715.1. Taxonomy (NCBI): domain Eukaryota; kingdom Viridiplantae; phylum Streptophyta; class Magnoliopsida; order Arecales; family Arecaceae; genus Phoenix; species Phoenix dactylifera. The sequence goes on along the minus strand of NW_024067765.1, from coordinate 465,083 downwards.
GAAAATTTGCCATCTCACAAGGTGTGAGATACTGCGAAGGAATTTCAAGGATGTGTCCTAAGGGATGATCTAAAGTTGTACGACTTAATCGACCGGTGTCGTCCCTATTCCAACCTAGCATACAAAATTTAATTAAATTTTTTTTTAAAATTTTTTATGTTTTTTTAAAAAATAAATATAAATGTAAGTACCAACTAAAGATACCCTAAAACTACACCCTAAAACAAAAATATATTCACAATCAAACATGCAACTAAACATTACACCTCAATTTCTAATGTTTTTTCTAAATTTCTAGACAGCTCCTAACTGGTTTGAAGAGGGCACCTAAGCCTCCAATCCGGTCTAATGAACCGAGTTGACCAGGTAAGCTCCCAGGTAAGTGGAGGGGTCATGATGCGTTCGCAAAGGTCCCACTTAAAACCCACTTGCCTCGAACAGATGAACTGTCTCCCTTATAGGGACAAAGCTTGCCTAGACATCAACTAAGCCACAGAGCAAAATTGGTGCAACTTTCGGTGGTCTTTGTCCTATTGAGCTCGAATGTCCTTAGGGGCCAACGTCTAGTTGATTTTAGTTAAGCTTAGGATATTTATGCAATGGGGTGATTTTTGGGCTAAGGACGAGTGATGAAATTCCGACCTTATCTTTTTAAATGGGTTCAGCCCTTAGAATATTTTATGCTGATGCCTTATACTATATGCAACAATCAAAATTTTTTTTTAATATTTTATGACATGACATTAAATTTTATTGAATAGGTGATCAAGCAAATTATTTATTTTTTTTTTAATTTTATGAGTTGAAGTTTGAAATTTGAATTCTGAAATTTGAAATTTGCAATTTTAGGTTTTTCCTCTCTTTTTTTTTAATTTTTGAATAATCACCCTTGATTTTTTTTCTTAAAGTTTTTTTTTAAAATTTTTAATTAGCAACAAGGGTTAATGAAATATGATAACAATAAAATTCTGATTCTAAAACAATTGAATGCAGAAAATTAAAAACAGAAAGCAGCAAGGTTTCGTATTAATCTAATGGTCTTAAAAGTTTTAGAATGTCAATCAGACCGTTCCGATGAAAGAAACACAGGTTCTGCACTTGACGGCCAAATTTGAGTTCAATCATACGGTTAATTACTTTGATATCAGAGTTTGATGCAGACTGTGCAGGGAATAAAAAAACAGCAGTAAAGAATTTTTTTTTTTTGGAAAGAAAAAGACTAACTACTAAAGTACTAATTAAATCTAAAATTATACTAATAAATCAGCCGTTCCCCGGCAACGGCGCCAAAAACTTGATGCAAAAATAAAATTGTTCTCCCAAGTGCAGGAGAATCGCACAAGTAGTAAATTCTCGGGAGTCCGAGGCGAATCCTCAGGGAACGAAATATATATGAGATTATTTAATATAATTTTAGATTAATTAATTCAATAAATTTGTGGATTAAAATTATGTTTTGATTTTCAGAAATTAAAATCGGAGAACAATATAGCAATAAACAAAGTTTAATAAAATAAAGATGGTAGGGATCTGGAATCCCCCTTGACGATATTGCATCCAAGAAATAAACTCTATGGTTCTTGATTAAAAATAAATGGTAGGATAGATCTAATCATGGTATATGTTTTATGAACATATGAACTCAATTTCTAAGCATTCGTCGTGCTTTCTACGTCTACGACGAATCAAATACTAAAGCAATCCATATATCAATAATCATAATCCATTAAAGAGCTATCTACGAAATAACTATGCATGGATCAAAGACATATCAGTAAATATAATTCATTCAAGGCAAAAGTTTAGAGTTTACTTCAAAGAGCAATACATCAAAGGTTCCTCCATCTCCCTCCCTAAGAAATCAGCCCTCCATAATCATAAAAGAAAACTCCCTTTTTTTCTTTTCTTTTTTCTATTCTTTTTGGAAACAGAGCATGCTCTGTTTCCCTTTCTTCTTTCTTTTCTTTGAATAACATGACTCTCCTCTGTTTTTTTCTTTGAACCCGAGAGAGCTACCTTCTTCCCCCGCTGAGAGAGACTCATATATCCCGTGAGAACCCTCCAGCTTGCACGGGAATAGGCGCGGACGGCTGGGATTTGGAAGGGGAAGCGAGAGATTCGCATGCGGTGGAGACACGTCGGCTGGATGAGGCTGTGGATGCGGGAGAATCGGACGCGGAAACGAACGGGAAGAGCATCCTTAGCCAGCCGCAAGATCCCGGACGCGGATCACCTGGACGCGGAATGACTGAGAGAGGCTGGATCGCACGCGGACGCTGGGAGCTGATGTGGCTGGAACTCGGATGATTGCGAATCCGGGAGGCTGCAGTGGCCTGGAGGATCCGATCGTGGATGGATCGTGATCTCTTCCCCGCTGGAATCGCGGACTCGGATGATGCACTGGTGGGGAGAAAGATCCGGGAGCGTGTGATCTTGCTGTGACGCTGGAATGGAGATGCTCGGGATCGGAAGGAGGTTTGGAGTTGGGATCACGGTTGCTGGGAACTCAGGGGAGCTGGTTCACGGACGTGGCATGCTGGGAAGCGCGGACGAGATCTGAGATCACGGATGCGGGGAATTTGCACGCGGATGCGGAATGTCTGGGATCTGGGACTCGTGGAAGAAGCTGAACCATGCTGGGACTCGGCTGCTTGGATGCGTGGGTGATGAACTTGGACGGAAAAAAGGAAGGCTCGTGGACGTTGTGATATGGGCTCGGCTGAAGCACGGATGTGTGTAGGATTCCTTCAAATGGTCTTAGTCGAAATGGGGAGGACATGCTGCTGCTTGATGTGGCTGCGCCTAGCCGGCTAATGCTCCTTCTAGTGTGCAACTGGGACTGACCTCATGTGGTTGACTAGTCACCTACTATGATCCATCTTTTTGAACCCAATGTGCATTTTAACTTTGATTTCCGATCACCTGCACCCCACAAAAATATAATATTAATACAACACTTCTATCATTATTTGTTAGCAATAATACTAATTTAAGTGATGTGTAGATCGCACTTTTGTGCTCTCATCACTGGAGGCTTGCTCATGCTATTGCTGCTCATTGCCTAGAGTCCTCCTTACAGGCAGTTTTGCTCACCTTCTTATGCTAACCCCACTGGCTGTAACCTAGCATAACATAAGAATAAATTGTTAGAGAGTTAGAACACTTGCCAAAGTTAAAAAGAAAGTTAAAAATCGGCATAACCTAGGTTTTCTTTGGCTTGCCTCTAGATCTCTTTGGATGATGCCTCACTTCTCTTAGGGCATCCTTGCCTGTTATGACCTCTCTGAAAAGATATATGTTTGGTCATATGTTTTCTAGCTTTTGAAAGTTTGCGAGGATTCTTGGAATCCTTATTTGCATCCTTCCTTCTATCTTTTTGAGGCCTACCTGCATTATCCCCACAAGTGGAGGTAGCATTGCCTCTGCACCAGTCCTAGGTTATAACTTTTCTTTATTGAGAGGTTGAAGGACAAATTCATAGTACCTTCTCCAACTATCTTTGGTATAGCACTTTGATACATAATCCTCTTCAACATCATTCTTATGTCATATTGCAGAAATGGCATGGATGCATGGTCTACCTGTCAAAAGTACATCTCCTATCCAATAAACTAACTTTATAAGTTTGCTCATTATATGTCACTTCATACTTCCTATCTCCATTTTATATTGCCTCACACCACCTACTTTCAGCCTTATTCCTCTCAATTTTTTCTTGAATCCGAAGGTATGTTCTTCCATGCCACTTCTCAATGTCCTCCCTCTTTTTTATCATCCTGACCATCAGTCATCCTTATATCTTCAAGCATCTCAATCCCTAGCCTCTCCCTTATCTTTATTATGGATGAGTTAAATGCCTCTGATATATTATTGACAATGACATCACATTGTACAAAGTGACTGAATAAAGCCTTTACAAAGGTTCTTCAGTTCACCTCTGTAAAGTCTCTCCATGCCTCCTCTAGTAGCCTTTTCAGCTTATCCAGGACATCAAGGAAGTCTCCTTCTATGTTGACTTTGCAACCTTAAAGAATGTAGACTTCAAGACTCCACCCTTAAGCCTCTTCCCCCAATTTTCATATATGTGCCATGCACAATGTATGCGCTTAACACGTGGCAACAATTCGCTAACTTCTTGTACCAAATCTTACATAGAAATATGTAACAAATGTTAAAGTTTGAAAATAATAAAATTAATAATGGCCTACCATGTTTGACCCAGCTGCAAGTGATCTTCTAGTTTCAGGAGAGAGTAGATGGGATGCTGATTAGATCTACCTTCTCTTCGGCGACGCCCTAGCTAAAAGGATACTGGCTACACCACTATCCTTAGAGGGGATGACGGATAGGAGGGTATGAAGCTCGATAGGAAGGGCGGGAGTTACAGTTAGAAGATCTTCAGGCTATAATGGACTTGGGGCCTACCCGTCAGCTGGAGGGCCATTGGATCTAGCGGTTACGAGTCCATCCACAGGTGGCTCTTTTTCTGTGGAGAGTGGAATGGGGTATTCTACCTACCAGGGGGTCTTGGCTCGGAAGGGGATCCGCATACTTGCTGACTGTGAGGGATGCCTGGAGGAGGAGGAGACCATTAACCATGTGTTGTTTACTTGCTTGCGAACGCTTTAGGTTTGTGCCTTCGCCTCGGCCCATCGGTAGAGCTTCCCTCCTCCAGAGATATTTTTGAGCCAGTTAAGAGACTCAGCTCGGAGACCTGGTATGGCATAAAGGGGAGTGGCATGGGCATATATGGCTGGACAGGAACGCGAGGATCTTCGATGGTAGAGGGTTTGACCCGAGATCAGTGGTGGACAAAGCCTCCGCACATGCAGCTGAGCTGTTGAGTGCTGCAGCTGAGAGCTCACTTGGAGGTGATAGAGATATTTGGGGTTCTTCTTTGGTTCCTACAGCACCTAGGTATGCGATGATATCAATGGTATTCTGGGAGCCCCCACCTCCTGGTTTTCTTAAGGTGAATTTTCACGGCAGCATCTCAAAGAGTAGCAGCAGATGCGACGTAGGTTTTGTGATCAGAGACCAGAACTCTAGGCTGATTGCAGCTAGAGGACGGTGCATTTTTGATGAGTCTGTCCTAGTGGCAGAGCTGCGTGCGGCGTGGGAGGGCCTCGTCCATGCCAGAGTATACTTGGGTGCTCAGCAGGTCTTTCTTGAGGGTGATTCGATTATAGTGATCGATTGGATCCAGAGCGAGCATGCCAGGATAAATTTGAACCCCCTAGTCCGTGATATATGCCGTTTTATGGAGGAGTTTGATTTCTTCCAAGTTTTGCATATGCTTTGGGAGGCGAACAGTGCAGCGGACTGGGTCGTCTCCTTTGTAGTACACCACTCTGGAGCCGTCTCGTGGGGGATCTTGGAGCATATGCCACTGGCACTAGAGCGTATTCTATACAGTGACTATTCTAGGCATACTTACGGCCGAATGTAGTAAGATGTCGTTAAACCAAAAAAAGAAAAGTTTAAACTTGAACCTTTTGTTGGTAACCGATAACCAACCAACTTAGCATATTTTCAAGCCCTAGATCCTCAGCCAAAAGATGAATGAACCAAGACCAAGATTCTTTGCATTCTACGTCAACCAAAGCCCATGTAATTGAGAACATCTAGTTGCTGGAATCTCTACCAATGGCAGCTGACAACTCACCTTTATAAAACTATTTTAGAAAACATCCATCACGCGCCCAAAAATGGGCCTGCAAGCTGCCAAGAAGCCCCTTCTAAGTGCCTCAAACCCTTTATACAACCTCTAGAGCTGCACTCCATCATTAGTCCTATCAACCTTCAAGATTATTATGGTGCCCTTATTGCTCCTTTAAAGCTCCCATAATAATCATATAGCCTTACATAATGCTTATGATAAGACCCTCTAATCTTTTTCAATACCATTTGCCTTGCCCTCTAAAACTTGGACATAGTGACATCAATTTTATATTTGGTCTTGATATAATGCTTCATCTCCCTTGGCTTATAAGTAGGATACACCCTCAACTTCTTTAGAAACTCCATTGCAATCCACTTGGCAATCATTTGCTTGTTCTTATTTCTAACACATCTGTGCTCTCCTTCATAAGTCTTAATTTAAAATTTATCTATAGTGTTCTCAAATAAACACTATAGTCTAAATAGAGAGCCACTGAATGTGCATTTAGCCTTTACTCTATTGGCCTCATTCTTGCTAAACCTCAGATCATATCTCCAAGCAACATTATACTTGACCACAACTTCTTTAAATTCCTCCATTATATTGAAAGTCGTACATTTACGAAAATTGGTATCCCTTATTTCAATCTTGTGGTTGAAGTATGCCCACTTCTTTCTTTTAAGCTCACCAATCTCATTTTCAGAACATGATTCTGGGTTATTAAATTTTGAAGAATCGAGGTACTCATTTTAGTACCCAATGTCTTCTTTTACTTTATCCAAAGCTGCACTTTGATGGCTTGGACATGTATTCACACTCACAAGTGTAGCTGCTCACTCTAAACCTCATTAACCATATATTTATTCTTATTTCTTGCTTCCTTCACTACTCTCCTTGCATCTATCAACTCCTCAGTATCTATTAATAGTTCAACATTTGTGTAAGTTGTCTTCACTCTCTATATCTTTACTATTAACATCTAGGCTATAGTCTTCATTCTAAGAAACTTCATCCCTTTAAGCTCTAAGTGTCTCGTTAATTTCTTCTTGCTTTCGCTTCGAGCCCTAGGTCTTTTTGCTATTTTATTCTTTCCTTTGCTTCTTACCTCTTTTCAGTCTGTTTCTCTATTACTCTTTTGCATTCTTTTTTCCAACCTAAACTTTTTCTCCTCCCTCTTCGACTACTTTGTTGATTGCTATGCTAATTATTTCACTGACTGATATATCGACTACTTCATTAATTGATACATCGATTGCTTCATTAATTGATACATTGACTGCTTCATCAACTACCTCTTCATATTCCACATAAACATGAAAAAACTCTATTATATCCAATGCAAGCTCTATCATCACTTTAAGCTATCTATCTTCAAATAGGATCCTTATTCCTTGATTATCAGTCATTGATCACATCCTACAAAACAATGACTTTATACTCACACAGCTACTCCACTATATCCTATAACTTCTCATAATATATACTTTTTTGTGTCACGGATATCATAATAGGCCATACCCCCTCTATAATAGTCGATGTGTCCACCCTTGTTGACAAGCTTGACATCATGCACAACTATGGTGAGACCGTCTATTCAGCATGACATATAAAAAAATAAAATCTCTCCAACAAGTGCGATGCATGCAACAGATTGAGTTATAATCAAACAAATAGAATTATTTAGCCCCACCTGCAACAACAAAAAAGAAATATATAGCTCCAAAGTGCACAAATTAGACTAAAAAAAAAGAGACACTTCAGGACCACTTTATGTTAAGTAATAGAGGCTTTGGGACCATATAAAAACGACAATAACAGAGGTTCCAGAACCATTTTCTATTAAATACTGACATCAATCATTGATAATACTCATAATCACTACCAATTTTTTTCAAGTTTCTAGTGTAGTGATGGATTGAAGATTGAAGAAGTGGTGACTTTGGTCTAAAAATGAAATAAATAATAGTATTACATTATAGTTAAGAGTACATTGTACCAAGTTTCAACCAAGAGGTCGATACAAAAGTGCTACTCTACTTTCTTCTAAAGTCCTCTCACAACTCTTTTGAGTCTTTTCCACTCCTCTTGAAGAGCTCATGATATTAGCTTGAAGGTTCCTATCCTGTAGAAGAAGGCCGTGAGCATGTAATTACTTGTTAGGCTATACCTAGGATCATATCTCACCTTGCTATTGTATTCAAGTTTCACCATTTCTTCTCACATAAGTTATGCCTTGCAGACATCAGTTAGCCTTTCTCAAAGAGATCTGATCCGATTTTCTCCAGGTTGGCCAAAATAATCTAGCTAGTCTGGGTTGAAAGAAATCATTGGCCAAATTTATAAGGGATAGGGCGAGTTTTGATAGGAAGTACGCACGTGAAGTAGGCCTTATCATTCAGCTAAGCATGGGACCGAAAGAGTTGATATGCAGGGTGCTCACTTCGCTCTTGATTTACACTGACGAACCCTTTCCCTTGTTAACCCGCTAACGTATCAAGATGTTCCACCCACCACAATCCATGGTCGGTGATAATGGGTGTAGGACAAATGCAGCGGGCTGGGGGCTTCGATGCAGAAGTAGTTGATAGGAGCTTAAATACAAAAAATTCACCCAAGCCAGCCTTAAAAAGTGAGGGTACAAGATCAGCCAAAGGTCGGTGACAAAGAGGTCAATTTGCTGCATTGAAAAACTAAAGATGACAATATCCCAGTTCAGCAACAGGACCATGTGAGACGATACCCTAAGTTGAAGGATCAAAATTCATAAGTTGTTCTAGCTAATGCCTAGTCCCACTCACCATGGCGATTAAAGAAATATTAGGAGGATACACTAGAAAGAATGAGTATTGGAGAGATATAGGGTCTACTTATAAAAAGGTGTGCTCCAACGAAAAAATAAATCAAATCTCCATAAATATGGAGAGCAAAATCAGATTTCTAAGAATATGGAAGATCCTTCAAGTAATGTGAAGACCGTTGGGATATACAAGGACAACTTGTAAAAGGAAACGTGGCAAAAGCGGAAGGTTTGAAGAAATCAGAAGATATGCGAGCTAATTTCTGAAGAAAGATACTTCGGTCAAAGAGCAGCCCTCGATTAGTGGATCAAAATCGCAATTACAAGATTCCTATTTTGTATGTATCAAGGAGGTGATGACGGGCATCTTGTTAGTCTTGTGATCCTCAGCCAATGAGATGTAAGGGGCATTGTTTACACTACATCTTAACAATCCAGTTGGCAGATAGAAGCGAGCGTCACATAAATTGAGTTTGATTGAATCAAAGAAAGTATAGAATCACATGACTCTAGTCAACTCTGGATAGAGTTCTACATGTAAGATCACACAAAAGGTAGAGACCAAAGTCGAATAGGTAGAATTCAGCTATAATATAAATAATAGGCCGAAAAGAAAAGTCTTGGCCATGAAAGATGGCTGGCAAAAAGATAAGGTAATGATAACGATCTCAAATTTCCAAGAATAGAGGATTCATTTGTAGGCTGAATAGGGGACACAGCCAACACAAACTATGTTAAGGCCTATAAGGCTTAACTATCAGTCCGATGTTGTAAAATTATTGTGCTAAATAGTGGAAAGACGGTTGACAACGATTACTAGAACCGCCACAGCTGAAGATGAGACATGGGAAGCAACCGACAGAGTAGATGGTTATTGTAGTTGTAGATAGTTACTATATATTAGTGTTAATAAGTGTAATTGTACTATGTAGGAATCCTTCGATAATCAATTCAATCATTTTATATTTATCTTTATCTTTATTATTTTAACCTAAGAGGAGGTGTAACTTAGTTTTCTACCATTGTCTAGCATTAAACTATGATTATAGCCTAGCACTATATCATTATTGTAGCTCAGCACTACATCCGTAATAAATACTATAACCTTTCTACTATAATGCAATGCTACATCCCCATCCATTTTTATCTTCTTTGAACAATGGTGTAATAGTGGCGAAGTCCATGAAGGTCAAAACATCTGGACCATGTTACTCTCTATCCTCTATTTGACTCACACCTTTTCGACTAGCCCGATGTCGGTGGCACATCTGTGCACGCATCTAGGCTTGCCTAATCGAAGCTTGGCGTGCATGCCCTCTACCTCGACAAACTGAGCTTCCTGGGGATCCCAAGTTTTCTGGCTCGCCCAGAACAAGACGAAGAAAAAGGGGTGGCAACAGGTGTAAGTATAGTTTTTAGGATATTTTTAAGATATTCTATGTTTGAACTCAACTTAGGTTTGAGTGGATTGGATTGCATCGAGTTGGGTTGAATTCAGTGGATCCAAGCATGAAAGAGTTATTTCTCGTGTGATATCTTGGGTGTGTCTACATGTTGCAATATAGATGGATTTTATTTGGATCAATTTGTACATAGTGATAGCAAAGATCTTTATTTATAATAT